>NC_091983.1:2987259-3258365 GCF_044704955.1 Pristiophorus japonicus | reverse complement strand
GGCTGGGTTTGAACCCTAGTGTCGGGGCTGTGTTTGAACCTTAGTGACAGGGCTGGGTTTGAACCCGAGTGTCGGGGCTGGGTTTGAACCCCAGTGTCGGGGCTGGGTTTGAACCCTCGTGTCGAGGCTGGGTTTGAACCCTAGTGTCGGGGCTGGGTTTGAACCCCAGTGTCAGGGCTGGGTTTGAACCCTAGTGTCGTGGCTGGGTTTGAATCCTAGTGTCGGGGCTGGGTTTGAACCCTAGTGTCAGGGAGGGGTTTGAACTCTAGTCTCGGTGCTGGGTTTGAACCCTAGTGTCGGGGCTGGGTTTGATCCTTAGTGTCAGGGCTGGGTTTGAACCCCAGTATCGGGGCTGGGTTTGAACCCTAGTTTCGAGGCTGGGTTTGAACCCTAGTGTCGGGGCTGGGTTTGAACCCCAGTGTCAGGGCTGGGTTTGAACCCTAGTGTCGGGGCTGGGTTTGAACCGACGTGTCGGGGCTGGGTTTGAACCCTAGTGTCGGAGCTGGGTTTGAACCTAAGTGTCAGGGCTAGGTTTGAACCCTAGTGTCGGGGCTGTGTTTGAACCCTAGTGTCAGGGACAGGTTTGAACCCTCGTGTCGGGGACAGGTTTGAACCCAAATGCCGGGGCTGGGTTTGAACCCTCGTGTCGGGGCTGGGTTTGGACACTAGTGTCGGGGCTGGGTTTGAACCCTAGTGTCAGGGCTGGATTTGAACCCTAGTGTCGGGGCAGCGTTTGAACCCAAATGCCGGGGCTGGGTTTGAACCCTGGTGTCGGGGCTGGGTTTCAACCGCAGTGTCGGGGCTGGGTTTGAACCCCAGTATCGGGGCTGGGTTTGAATCCCAGAGTCGGGGCTCGGTTTGAATCCCTGTGTCGGGGCTGGGCCTTGACCCTCGTGTCGGGGCTCGGTTTGAACCCCAGTGTCGAGGCTGGGTTTGAATCCTAGTGTCGGGGACAGGTTTGAACCCAAGTGTCGGGGCTGAGTTTGAACCCCAGTGTCGGGGCTCGGTTTGAACCCTCGAGTCAGGGCTGCGTTTGAACCCTAGTGTCGAGGCTGGGTTTGGACACTAGTGTCGGGGCTGGGTTTGAACCCTCGTGTCGGGGCTGGGTTTGGACACTAGTGTCGGGGCTGGGTTTGAACCCAAGTCTCGGGGCTGGGTTTGAACCCTGGTGTCGGGGCTGGGTTTGAACCGGAGTGTCGGGGCTGAGTTTGAACCCCAGTGTTGAGGCTGGGTTTGAACCCTAGTGTCGGGGCTGGGTTTGAAACCTAGTGTCGAGGCAGGGTTTGAACACAAATGTCGGGGCTGGGTTTGAACCCTAGTGTCGGGGCTGGGTTTGAACCCTAGTGTCGAGGCTGGGTTTGAACCCCAGTGTCGTGGCTCGGTTTGAACCCTAGCGTCGGGGCTGGGTTTGAACCCAAGTGTCGGGGCTGGGTTTGAACCCTAGTGTCGGGGCTGGGTATGAACCCTAGTGTCGTGGCTGGGTTTGAACCCTAGTGTCGGCCAGGGTTTGTACCCCAGTCTCAGGTCTGGGTTTGAACCCTAGTGTCGGGGCTGGGTTTGAACCTTAGTGTCAGGGCTGGGTTTGAAGCCTAGTGTCGGGGCTTGGTTTGAACCCTAGTGTCAGGGCTGGGTTTGAACCCATTGTCGGGGCTGGGTTTGAACCCTAGTGTCGGGGCTGGGTTTGAACCCTCGTGTCGGGGCTGGGTTTGGATACTAGTGTCGGGGCTGGGTTTGAACCCTAGTGTCGGTGCTGGGTTTGAACCCAAGTCTCGGGGCTGTGTTTGAACCCTGGTGTCGGGGCTGGGTTTCAACCGTAGTGTCGTGGCTCGGATTGAACCCTAGCGTCGGGGCTGGGTTTGAACCCAACTGTCGGGGCTGGGTTTGAACCCTAGTGTCGGGGCTGGGTATGAACCCTAGTGTCGTGGCTGGGTTTGAACCCTAGTGTCGGGGCTCGGTTTGAACCCCAGTGTCAGGGCTGGGTTTGAACCCTAGTGTCGGGGCTGGGTTTGAACCGAAGTGTCGGGGCTGGGTTTGAACCCAAGTGTCGGGGCTGGGTTTGAATCCTAGTGTCGGGGCTGGGTTTGAACCCTAGTGTCGGGGAGGGGTTTGAACTCTAGTCTCGGTGCTGGGTTTGAACCCTAGTGTCGGAGCTGGGTTTGAACCTAAGTGTCAGGGCTGGGTTTGAACCCTAGTGTCGGGGCTGTGTTTGAACCCCAGTGTCGGGGCTGGGTTTGAACCCTAGTGTCGGGGCTGTGTTTGAACCCTAGTGTCAGGGCTGGGTTTGAACCCTAGTGTCGGGGCTGGGTTTGAACCCAAGTGTCGGGGCTGGGTTTGAACCCTAGAGTCGGGGCTGGGTTTGAACCCTAGTGTCGGGGCTGGGTTTGAACCCCAGTGTCGGGGCTGGGTTTGAACCCCAGTGTCGGGGCTGGGTTTGAACCCCAGTGTCGGGGCTGAGTTTGAACCCTAGTGTCGGGGCCGAGTTTGAACCCTAGTGTCGGGGCTGAGTTTGAACCCCAGTGTTGAGGCTGGGTTTGAACCCTAGTGTCGGGGCTGGGTTTGAACTCTCGTGTCGGGGCTCGGTTTGAACCCTAGTGTCGGGGAGAGGTTTGAACCCTAGTGTCGGGGCTGGATTTGAACCCTTGTGTCGGGGCTGGATTTGAACCCGAGTGTCGAGGCTGGGTTTTAACCCTAATGTCGAGGCTGGAACTTGAACCCCAGTGTCTGGGCTGGGTTTGAACCCGAGTGTCGAGGCTGGGTTTTAACCCTAATGTCGAGGCTGGAACTTGAACCCCAGTGTCTGGGCTGGATTTGAACCCGAGTGTCGAGGCTGGGTTTTAACCCTAATGTCGAGGCTGGAACTTGAACCCCAGTGTCGAGGCTGGGTTTGAAACCTAGTGTCGAGGCTGGGTTTGAACCCAAATGTCGGGGCTGGGTTTGAACCCCAGTGTAGGTGCTGGGTTTGAACCCTAGTGTCGAGGCTGGGTTTGAACCCGAGTGTCGAGGCTCGGTTTGAACCCGAATGTCGAGGCTGGAACTTGAACCCCAGTGTCTGGGCTGGGTTTGAACCCTGGTGTCGAGGCTGGGTTTGAACCCTAGTGTCGAGGCTGCGTTTGAACCCTAATGTCGGGGCTGGGTTTGAACCCCAGTGTCGGGGCTGGGTTTGAACCCTCGTTTCGAGGCTGGGTTTGAACCCTAGTGTCGAGGCTGGGTTTGAACCCCAGTGTCGGGGCTCGGTTTGAACCCTAGTCTCGGGGCTGGGTTGGAACCCTAGTGTCGAGGCTGGGTTTGAACCCCAATGTTGTGGCTCGGTTTGAAACCTAGCGTCGGGGCTGGGTTTGAACCCAAGTGTCGGGGCTGGGTTTGAACCCTAGTGTCGGGGCTGGGTATGAACCCTAGTGACGTGGCTGGGTTTGAACCCTAGTGTCGGGGCTGGGTTTGAACCCCAGTGTCAGGGCTGGGCTTGAACCCCAGTGTCGAGGCTGGGTTTGTATCCTAGTGTCGGGGACAGGTTTGAACCCAAGTGTCGGGGCTGAGTTTGAACCCCAGTGTCGGGGCTCGGTTTGAACCCGAGTGTCGGGGCTGCGTTTGAAACCTAGTGTCGAGGCTGGGTTTGAACCCTAGTGTCGAGGCTGGGTTTGAACCCCAGTGTCGGGGCTCGGTTTGAACCCTAGTGTCAGGGCTGGGTTTGAACCCTAGTGTCGGGGCTGAGTTTGAACCCCAGTGTTGAGGCTGGGTTTGGACCCTAGTGTCGGGGATGGGTTTGAACTCTCGTGTCGGGGCTGGCTTTGAACCCCAGTATCGGGGCTGGGTTTGAATCCCAGAGTCGGGGCTGGGGTTTGAATCCCTGTGTCGGGGCTGGGCCTTGACCGTAGTGTCGGGGCTCGGTTTGAACCCCAGTGTCGAGGCTGGGTTTGAATCCTAGTGTCGGGGACAGGTTTGAACCCAAGTGTCGGGGCTGAGTTTGAACCCCAGTGTCGGGGCTCGGTTTGAACCCGAGTGTCGGGGCTGCGTTTGAAACCTAGTGTCGAGGCTGGGTTTGAACCCTAGTGTCGAGGCTGGGTTTGAACCCCAGTGTCGGGGCTCGGTTTGAACCCTAGTGTCAGGGCTGGGTTTGAACCCTAGTGTCGGGGCTGTGTTTGAACCTTAGTGACAGGGCTGGGTTTGAACCCGAGTGTCGGGGCTGGGTTTGAACCCCAGTGTCGGGGCTGGGTTTGAACCCTCGTGTCGAGGCTGGGTTTGAACCCTAGTGTCGGGGCTGGGTTTGAACCCCAGTGTCAGGGCTGGGTTTGAACCCTAGTGTCGTGGCTGGGTTTGAATCCTAGTGTCGGGGCTGGGTTTGAACCCTAGTGTCAGGGAGGGGTTTGAACTCTAGTCTCGGTGCTGGGTTTGAACCCTAGTGTCGGGGCTGGGTTTGAACCTTAGTGTCAGGGCTGGGTTTGAACCCCAGTATCGGGGCTGGGTTTGAACCCTAGTGTCGAGGCTGGGTTTTAACCCTAGTGTCGTGGCTGGGTTTGAACCCCAGTGTCAGGGCTGGGTTTGAACCCTAGTGTCGGGGCTGGGTTTGAACCGACGTGTCGGGGCTGGGTTTGAACCCTAGTGTCGGAGCTGGGTTTGAACCTAAGTGTCAGGGCTAGGTTTGAACCCTAGTGTCGGGGCTGTGTTTGAACCCTAGTGTCAGGGACAGGTTTGAACCCTCGTGTCGGGGACAGGTTTGAACCCAAATGCCGGGGCTGGGTTTGAACCCTCGTGTCGGGGCTGGGTTTGGACACTAGTGTCGGGGCTGGGTTTGAACCCTAGTGTCAGGGCTGGATTTGAACCCTAGTGTCGGGGCAGCGTTTGAACTCAAATGCCGGGGCTGGGTTTGAACCCTGGTGTCGGGGCTGGGTTTCAACCGCAGTGTCGGGGCTGGGTTTGAACCCCAGTATCGGGGCTGGGTTTGAATCCCAGAGTCGGGGCTCGGTTTGAATCCCTGTGTCGGGGCTGGGCCTTGACCCTCGTGTCGGGGCTCGGTTTGAACCCCAGTGTCGAGGCTGGGTTTGAATCCTAGTGTCGGGGACAGGTTTGAACCCAAGTGTCGGGGCTGAGTTTGAACCCCAGTGTCGGGGCTCGGTTTGAACCCTCGAGTCGGGGCTGCGTTTGAACCCTAGTGTCGAGGCTGGGTTTGGACACTAGTGTCGGGGCTGGGTTTGAACCCTCGTGTCGGGGCTGGGTTTGGACACTAGTGTCGGGGCTGGGTTTGAACCCAAGTCTCGGGGCTGGGTTTGAACCCTGGTGTCGGGGCTGGGTTTGAACCGGAGTGTCGGGGCTGAGTTTGAACCCCAGTGTTGAGGCTGGGTTTGAACCCTAGTGTCGGGGCTGGGTTTGAACTCTCGTGTCGGGGCTGGCTTTGAACCCCAGTATCGGGGCTGGGTTTGAATCCCAGAGTCGGGGCTGGGGTTTGAATCCCTGTGTCGGGGCTGGGCCTTGACCGTAGTGTCGGGGCTCGGTTTGAACCCCAGTGTCGAGGCTGGGTTTGAATCCTAGTGTCGGGGACAGGTTTGAACCCAAGTGTCGGGGCTGAGTTTGAACCCCAGTGTCGGGGCTCGGTTTGAACCCTAGTGTCGGGGCTGCGTTTGAACCCAAGTGTCGAGGCTTGGTTTGAACCCTAGTGTCGAGGCTGGGTTTGAACCCCAGTGTCGGGGCTCGGTTTGGACACTAGTATCAGGGCTGTGTTTGAACCCCAGTGTCGGGGCTGGGTTTGAACCCTAGTGTCGGGGCTGTGTTTGAACCCTAGTGCCAGGGCTGGGTTTGAACCCTAGTGTCGGGGCTGGGTTTGAACCCAAGTGTCCGGGCTGGCTTTGAACCCTAGAGTCGGGGCTGGGTTTGAACCCTAGTGTCGGGGCTGGGTTTGAACCCCAGTGTCGGGGCTGGGTTTGAACCCCAGTGGCGGGGCTGGGTTTGAACCCCAGTGTCGGGGCTGGGTTTGAACCCCAGTGTCGGGGCTGAGTTTGAACCCTAGTGTCGGGGCCGAGTTTGAACCCTAGTGTCGGGGCTGAGTTTGAACCCCAGTGTTGAGGCTGGGTTTGAACCCGAGTGTCGGGGCTGGGTTTGAACTCTCGTGTCGGGGCTCGGTTTGAACCCTAGTGTCGGGGCTGGATTTGAACCCTTGTGTCGGGGCTGGATTTGAACCCGAGTGTCGAGGCTGGGTTTTAACCCTAATGTCGAGGCTGGAACTTGAACCCCAGTGTCTGGGCTGGGTTTGAACCCTAGTGTCGAGGCTGGGTTTGAAACCTAGTGTCGAGGCAGGGTTTGAACACAAATGTCGGGGCTGGGTTTGAACCCTAGTGTCGGGGCTGGGTTTGAACCCTAGTGTCGAGGCTGGGTTTGAACCCCAGTGTCGTGGCTCGGTTTGAACCCTAGCGTCGGGGCTGGGTTTGAACCCAAGTGTCGGGGCTGGGTTTGAACCCTAGTGTCGGGGCTGGGTATGAACCCTAGTGTCGTGGCTGGGTTTGAACCCTAGTGTCGGCCAGGGTTTGTACCCCAGTCTCAGGTCTGGGTTTGAACCCTAGTGTCGGGGCTGGGTTTGAACCTTAGTGTCAGGGCTGGGTTTGAAGCCTAGTGTCGGGGCTTGGTTTGAACCCTAGTGTCAGGGCTGGGTTTGAACCCTAGTGTCGGGGCTGGGTTTGAAACCTAGTGTCGGGGCTGGGTTTGAACCCTAGTGTCGGTGCTGGGTTTGAACCCAAGTCTCGGGGCTGTGTTTGAACCCTGGTGTCGGGGCTGGGTTTCAACCGTAGTGTCGTGGCTCGGATTGAACCCTAGCGTCGGGGCTGGGTTTGAACCCAACTGTCGGGGCTGGGTTTGAACCCTAGTGTCGGGGCTGGGTATGAACCCTAGTGTCGTGGCTGGGTTTGAACCCTAGTGTCGGGGCTCGGTTTCAACCCCAGTGTCAGGGCTGGGTTTGAACCCCAGTGTCGGGGCTGGGTTTGAACCGAAGTGTCGGGGCTGGGTTTGAACCCAAGTGTCGGGGCTGGGTTTGAACCCTAGTGTCGGGGCTGGGTTTGAACTCTCGTGTCGGGGCTCGGTTTGAACCCTAGTGTCGGGGAGAGGTTTGAACCCTAGTGTCGGGGCTAGATTTGAACCCTTGTGTCGGGGCTGGATTTGAACCCGAGTGTCGAGGCTGGGTTTTAACCCTAATGTCGAGGCTGGAACTTGAACCCCAGTGTCTGGGCTGGGTTTGAACCCTAGTGTCGAGGCTGGGTTTGAAACCTAGTGTCGAGGCTGGGTTTGAACACAAATGTCGGGGCTGGGTTTGAACCCCAGTGTAGGTGCTGGGTTTGAACCCTAGTGTCGAGGCTGGGTTTGAACCCGAGTGTCGAGGCTCGGTTTGAACCCGAATGTCGAGGCTGGAACTTGAACCCCAGTGTCTGGGCTGGGTTTGAACCCTGGTGTCGAGGCTGGGTTTGAACCCTAGTGTCGAGGCTGCGTTTGAACCCTAATGTCGGGGCTGGGTTTGAACCCCAGTGTCGGGGCTGGGTTTGAACCCTCGTTTCGAGGCTGGGTTTGAACCCTAGTGTCGAGGCTGGGTTTGAACCCCAGTGTCGGGGCTCGGTTTGAACCCTAGTCTCGGGGCTGGGTTGGAACCCTCGTGTCGAGGCTGGGTTTGAACCCCAATGTTGTGGCTCGGTTTGAAACCTAGCGTCGGGGCTGGGTTTGAACCCAAGTGTCGGGGCTGGGTTTGAACCCTAGTGTCGGGGCTGGGTATGAACCCTAGTGACGTGGCTGGGTTTGAACCCCAGTGCCAGGGCTGGGCTTGAACCCCAGTGTCGAGGCTGGGTTTGTATCCTAGTGTCGGGGACAGGTTTGAACCCAAGTGTCGGGGCTGAGTTTGAACCCCAGTGTCGGGGCTCGGTTTGAACCCGAGTGTCGGGGCTGCGTTTGAAACCTAGTGTCGAGGCTGGGTTTGAACCCTAGTGTCGAGGCTGGGTTTGAACCCCAGTGTCGGGGCTCGGTTTGAACCCTAGTGTCAGGGCTGGGTTTGAACCCTAGTGTCGGGGCTGTGTTTGAACCTTAGTGACAGGGCTGGGTTTGAACCCGAGTGTCGGGGCTGGGTTTGAACCCCAGTGTCGGGGCTGGGTTTGAACCCTCGTGTCGAGGCTGGGTTTGAACCCTAGTGTCGGGGCTGGGTTTGAACCCCAGTGTCAGGGCTGGGTTTGAACCCTAGTGTCGTGGCTGGGTTTGAATCCTAGTGTCGGGGCTGGGTTTGAACCCTAGTGTCAGGGAGGGGTTTGAACTCTAGTCTCGGTGCTGGGTTTGAACCCTAGTGTCGGGGCTGGGTTTGATCCTTAGTGTCAGGGCTGGGTTTGAACCCCAGTATCGGGGCTGGGTTTGAACCCTAGTGTCGAGGCTGGGTTTGAACCCTAGTGTCGGGGCTGGGTTTGAACCCCAGTGTCAGGGCTGGGTTTGAACCCTAGTGTCGGGGCTGGGTTTGAACCGACGTGTCGGGGCTGGGTTTGAACCCTAGTGTCGGAGCTGGGTTTGAACCTAAGTGTCAGGGCTAGGTTTGAACCCTAGTGTCGGGGCTGTGTTTGAACCCTAGTGTCAGGGACAGGTTTGAACCCTCGTGTCGGGGACAGGTTTGAACCCAAATGCCGGGGCTGGGTTTGAACCCTCGTGTCGGGGCTGGGTTTGGACACTAGTGTCGGGGCTGGGTTTGAACCCTAGTGTCAGGGCTGGATTTGAACCCTAGTGTCGGGGCAGCGTTTGAACCCAAATGCCGGGGCTGGGTTTGAACCCTGGTGTCGGGGCTGGGTTTCAACCGCAGTGTCGGGGCTGGGTTTGAACCCCAGTATCGGGGCTGGGTTTGAATCCCAGAGTCGGGGCTCGGTTTGAATCCCTGTGTCGGGGCTGGGCCTTGACCCTCGTGTCGGGGCTCGGTTTGAACCCCAGTGTCGAGGCTGGGTTTGAATCCTAGTGTCGGGGACAGGTTTGAACCCAAGTGTCGGGGCTGAGTTTGAACCCCAGTGTCGGGGCTCGGTTTGAACCCTCGAGTCAGGGCTGCGTTTGAACCCTAGTGTCGAGGCTGGGTTTGGACACTAGTGTCGGGGCTGGGTTTGAACCCTCGTGTCGGGGCTGGGTTTGGACACTAGTGTCGGGGCTGGGTTTGAACCCAAGTCTCGGGGCTGGGTTTGAACCCTGGTGTCGGGGCTGGGTTTGAACCGGAGTGTCGGGGCTGAGTTTGAACCCCAGTGTTGAGGCTGGGTTTGAACCCTAGTGTCGGGGCTGGGTTTGAAACCTAGTGTCGAGGCAGGGTTTGAACACAAATGTCGGGGCTGGGTTTGAACCCTAGTGTCGGGGCTGGGTTTGAACCCTAGTGTCGAGGCTGGGTTTGAACCCCAGTGTCGTGGCTCGGTTTGAACCCTAGCGTCGGGGCTGGGTTTGAACCCAAGTGTCGGGGCTGGGTTTGAACCCTAGTGTCGGGGCTGGGTATGAACCCTAGTGTCGTGGCTGGGTTTGAACCCTAGTGTCGGCCAGGGTTTGTACCCCAGTCTCAGGTCTGGGTTTGAACCCTAGTGTCGGGGCTGGGTTTGAACCTTAGTGTCAGGGCTGGGTTTGAAGCCTAGTGTCGGGGCTTGGTTTGAACCCTAGTGTCAGGGCTGGGTTTGAACCCATTGTCGGGGCTGGGTTTGAACCCTAGTGTCGGGGCTGGGTTTGAACCCTCGTGTCGGGGCTGGGTTTGGATACTAGTGTCGGGGCTGGGTTTGAACCCTAGTGTCGGTGCTGGGTTTGAACCCAAGTCTCGGGGCTGTGTTTGAACCCTGGTGTCGGGGCTGGGTTTCAACCGTAGTGTCGTGGCTCGGATTGAACCCTAGCGTCGGGGCTGGGTTTGAACCCAACTGTCGGGGCTGGGTTTGAACCCTAGTGTCGGGGCTGGGTATGAACCCTAGTGTCGTGGCTGGGTTTGAACCCTAGTGTCGGGGCTCGGTTTGAACCCCAGTGTCAGGGCTGGGTTTGAACCCTAGTGTCGGGGCTGGGTTTGAACCGAAGTGTCGGGGCTGGGTTTGAACCTAAGTGTCGGGGCTGGGTTTGAATCCTAGTGTCGGGGCTGGGTTTGAACCCTAGTGTCGGGGAGGGGTTTGAACTCTAGTCTCGGTGCTGGGTTTGAACCCTAGTGTCAGGGCTGGGTTTGAACCCTAGTGTCGGGGCTGTGTTTGAACCCCAGTGTCGGGGCTGGGTTTGAACCCTAGTGTCGGGGCTGTGTTTGAACCCTAGTGTCAGGGCTGGGTTTGAACCCTAGTGTCGGGGCTGGGTTTGAACCCAAGTGTCGGGGCTGGGTTTGAACCCTAGAGTCGGGGCTGGGTTTGAACCCTAGTGTCGGGGCTGGGTTTGAACCCCAGTGTCGGGGCTGGGTTTGAACCCCAGTGTCGGGGCTGGGTTTGAACCCCAGTGTCGGGGCTGAGTTTGAACCCTAGTGTCGGGGCCGAGTTTGAACCCTAGTGTCGGGGCTGAGTTTGAACCCCAGTGTTGAGGCTGGGTTTGAACCCTAGTGTCGGGGCTGGGTTTGAACTCTCGTGTCGGGGCTCGGTTTGAACCCTAGTGTCGGGGAGAGGTTTGAACCCTAGTGTCGGGGCTGGATTTGAACCCTTGTGTCGGGGCTGGATTTGAACCCGAGTGTCGAGGCTGGGTTTTAACCCTAATGTCGAGGCTGGAACTTGAACCCCAGTGTCTGGGCTGGGTTTGAACCCGAGTGTCGAGGCTGGGTTTTAACCCTAATGTCGAGGCTGGAACTTGAACCCCAGTGTCTGGGCTGGATTTGAACCCGAGTGTCGAGGCTGGGTTTTAACCCTAATGTCGAGGCTGGAACTTGAACCCCAGTGTCGAGGCTGGGTTTGAAACCTAGTGTCGAGGCTGGGTTTGAACCCAAATGTCGGGGCTGGGTTTGAACCCCAGTGTAGGTGCTGGGTTTGAACCCTAGTGTCGAGGCTGGGTTTGAACCCGAGTGTCGAGGCTCGGTTTGAACCCGAATGTCGAGGCTGGAACTTGAACCCCAGTGTCTGGGCTGGGTTTGAACCCTGGTGTCGAGGCTGGGTTTGAACCCTAGTGTCGAGGCTGCGTTTGAACCCTAATGTCGGGGCTGGGTTTGAACCCCAGTGTCGGGGCTGGGTTTGAACCCTCGTTTCGAGGCTGGGTTTGAACCCTAGTGTCGAGGCTGGGTTTGAACCCCAGTGTCGGGGCTCGGTTTGAACCCTAGTCTCGGGGCTGGGTTGGAACCCTAGTGTCGAGGCTGGGTTTGAACCCCAATGTTGTGGCTCGGTTTGAAACCTAGCGTCGGGGCTGGGTTTGAACCCAAGTGTCGGGGCTGGGTTTGAACCCTAGTGTCGGGGCTGGGTATGAACCCTAGTGACGTGGCTGGGTTTGAACCCTAGTGTCGGGGCTGGGTTTGAACCCCAGTGTCAGGGCTGGGCTTGAACCCCAGTGTCGAGGCTGGGTTTGTATCCTAGTGTCGGGGACAGGTTTGAACCCAAGTGTCGGGGCTGAGTTTGAACCCCAGTGTCGGGGCTCGGTTTGAACCCGAGTGTCGGGGCTGCGTTTGAAACCTAGTGTCGAGGCTGGGTTTGAACCCTAGTGTCGAGGCTGGGTTTGAACCCCAGTGTCGGGGCTCGGTTTGAACCCTAGTGTCAGGGCTGGGTTTGAACCCTAGTGTCGGGGCTGAGTTTGAACCCCAGTGTTGAGGCTGGGTTTGGACCCTAGTGTCGGGGATGGGTTTGAACTCTCGTGTCGGGGCTGGCTTTGAACCCCAGTATCGGGGCTGGGTTTGAATCCCAGAGTCGGGGCTGGGGTTTGAATCCCTGTGTCGGGGCTGGGCCTTGACCGTAGTGTCGGGGCTCGGTTTGAACCCCAGTGTCGAGGCTGGGTTTGAATCCTAGTGTCGGGGACAGGTTTGAACCCAAGTGTCGGGGCTGAGTTTGAACCCCAGTGTCGGGGCTCGGTTTGAACCCGAGTGTCGGGGCTGCGTTTGAAACCTAGTGTCGAGGCTGGGTTTGAACCCTAGTGTCGAGGCTGGGTTTGAACCCCAGTGTCGGGGCTCGGTTTGAACCCTAGTGTCAGGGCTGGGTTTGAACCCTAGTGTCGGGGCTGTGTTTGAACCTTAGTGACAGGGCTGGGTTTGAACCCGAGTGTCGGGGCTGGGTTTGAACCCCAGTGTCGGGGCTGGGTTTGAACCCTCGTGTCGAGGCTGGGTTTGAACCCTAGTGTCGGGGCTGGGTTTGAACCCCAGTGTCAGGGCTGGGTTTGAACCCTAGTGTCGTGGCTGGGTTTGAATCCTAGTGTCGGGGCTGGGTTTGAACCCTAGTGTCAGGGAGGGGTTTGAACTCTAGTCTCGGTGCTGGGTTTGAACCCTAGTGTCGGGGCTGGGTTTGAACCTTAGTGTCAGGGCTGGGTTTGAACCCCAGTATCGGGGCTGGGTTTGAACCCTAGTGTCGAGGCTGGGTTTTAACCCTAGTGTCGTGGCTGGGTTTGAACCCCAGTGTCAGGGCTGGGTTTGAACCCTAGTGTCGGGGCTGGGTTTGAACCGACGTGTCGGGGCTGGGTTTGAACCCTAGTGTCGGAGCTGGGTTTGAACCTAAGTGTCAGGGCTAGGTTTGAACCCTAGTGTCGGGGCTGTGTTTGAACCCTAGTGTCAGGGACAGGTTTGAACCCTCGTGTCGGGGACAGGTTTGAACCCAAATGCCGGGGCTGGGTTTGAACCCTCGTGTCGGGGCTGGGTTTGGACACTAGTGTCGGGGCTGGGTTTGAACCCTAGTGTCAGGGCTGGATTTGAACCCTAGTGTCGGGGCAGCGTTTGAACTCAAATGCCGGGGCTGGGTTTGAACCCTGGTGTCGGGGCTGGGTTTCAACCGCAGTGTCGGGGCTGGGTTTGAACCCCAGTATCGGGGCTGGGTTTGAATCCCAGAGTCGGGGCTCGGTTTGAATCCCTGTGTCGGGGCTGGGCCTTGACCCTCGTGTCGGGGCTCGGTTTGAACCCCAGTGTCGAGGCTGGGTTTGAATCCTAGTGTCGGGGACAGGTTTGAACCCAAGTGTCGGGGCTGAGTTTGAACCCCAGTGTCGGGGCTCGGTTTGAACCCTCGAGTCGGGGCTGCGTTTGAACCCTAGTGTCGAGGCTGGGTTTGGACACTAGTGTCGGGGCTGGGTTTGAACCCTCGTGTCGGGGCTGGGTTTGGACACTAGTGTCGGGGCTGGGTTTGAACCCAAGTCTCGGGGCTGGGTTTGAACCCTGGTGTCGGGGCTGGGTTTGAACCGGAGTGTCGGGGCTGAGTTTGAACCCCAGTGTTGAGGCTGGGTTTGAACCCTAGTGTCGGGGCTGGGTTTGAACTCTCGTGTCGGGGCTGGCTTTGAACCCCAGTATCGGGGCTGGGTTTGAATCCCAGAGTCGGGGCTGGGGTTTGAATCCCTGTGTCGGGGCTGGGCCTTGACCGTAGTGTCGGGGCTCGGTTTGAACCCCAGTGTCGAGGCTGGGTTTGAATCCTAGTGTCGGGGACAGGTTTGAACCCAAGTGTCGGGGCTGAGTTTGAACCCCAGTGTCGGGGCTCGGTTTGAACCCTAGTGTCGGGGCTGCGTTTGAACCCAAGTGTCGAGGCTTGGTTTGAACCCTAGTGTCGAGGCTGGGTTTGAACCCCAGTGTCGGGGCTCGGTTTGGACACTAGTATCAGGGCTGTGTTTGAACCCCAGTGTCGGGGCTGGGTTTGAACCCTAGTGTCGGGGCTGTGTTTGAACCCTAGTGCCAGGGCTGGGTTTGAACCCTAGTGTCGGGGCTGGGTTTGAACCCAAGTGTCCGGGCTGGCTTTGAACCCTAGAGTCGGGGCTGGGTTTGAACCCTAGTGTCGGGGCTGGGTTTGAACCCCAGTGTCGGGGCTGGGTTTGAACCCCAGTGGCGGGGCTGGGTTTGAACCCCAGTGTCGGGGCTGGGTTTGAACCCCAGTGTCGGGGCTGAGTTTGAACCCTAGTGTCGGGGCCGAGTTTGAACCCTAGTGTCGGGGCTGAGTTTGAACCCCAGTGTTGAGGCTGGGTTTGAACCCGAGTGTCGGGGCTGGGTTTGAACTCTCGTGTCGGGGCTCGGTTTGAACCCTAGTGTCGGGGCTGGATTTGAACCCTTGTGTCGGGGCTGGATTTGAACCCGAGTGTCGAGGCTGGGTTTTAACCCTAATGTCGAGGCTGGAACTTGAACCCCAGTGTCTGGGCTGGGTTTGAACCCTAGTGTCGAGGCTGGGTTTGAAACCTAGTGTCGAGGCAGGGTTTGAACACAAATGTCGGGGCTGGGTTTGAACCCTAGTGTCGGGGCTGGGTTTGAACCCTAGTGTCGAGGCTGGGTTTGAACCCCAGTGTCGTGGCTCGGTTTGAACCCTAGCGTCGGGGCTGGGTTTGAACCCAAGTGTCGGGGCTGGGTTTGAACCCTAGTGTCGGGGCTGGGTATGAACCCTAGTGTCGTGGCTGGGTTTGAACCCTAGTGTCGGCCAGGGTTTGTACCCCAGTCTCAGGTCTGGGTTTGAACCCTAGTGTCGGGGCTGGGTTTGAACCTTAGTGTCAGGGCTGGGTTTGAAGCCTAGTGTCGGGGCTTGGTTTGAACCCTAGTGTCAGGGCTGGGTTTGAACCCTAGTGTCGGGGCTGGGTTTGAAACCTAGTGTCGGGGCTGGGTTTGAACCCTCGTGTCGGGGCTGGGTTTGGATACTAGTGTCGGGGCTGGGTTTGAACCCTAGTGTCGGTGCTGGGTTTGAACCCAAGTCTCGGGGCTGTGTTTGAACCCTGGTGTCGGGGCTGGGTTTCAACCGTAGTGTCGTGGCTCGGATTGAACCCTAGCGTCGGGGCTGGGTTTGAACCCAACTGTCGGGGCTGGGTTTGAACCCTAGTGTCGGGGCTGGGTATGAACCCTAGTGTCGTGGCTGGGTTTGAACCCTAGTGTCGGGGCTCGGTTTCAACCCCAGTGTCAGGGCTGGGTTTGAACCCCAGTGTCGGGGCTGGGTTTGAACCGAAGTGTCGGGGCTGGGTTTGAACCCAAGTGTCGGGGCTGGGTTTGAATCCTAGTGTCGGGGCTGGGTTTGAACCCTAGTGTCGGGGAGGGGTTTGAACTCTAGTCTCGGTGCTGGGTTTGAACCCTCGTGTCGGAGCTGGGTTTGAACCTAAGTGTCAGGGCTGGGTTTGAACCCTAGTGTCGGGGCTGTGTTTGAACCCCAGTGTCGGGGCTGGGTTTGAACCCTAGTGTCGGGGCTGTGTTTGAACCCTAGTGTCAGGGCTGGGTTTGAACCCTAGTGTCGGGGCTGGGTTTGAACCCAAGTGTCGGGGCTGGGTTTGAACCCTAGAGTCGGGGCTGGGTTTGAACCCTAGTGTCGGGGCTGGGTTTGAACCCCAGTGTCGGGGCTGGGTTTGAACCCCAGTGTCGGGGCTGGGTTTGAACCCCAGTGTCGGGGCTGAGTTTGAACCCTAGTGTCGGGGCCGAGTTTGAACCCTAGTGTCGGGGCTGAGTTTGAACCCCAGTGTTGAGGCTGGGTTTGAACCCTAGTGTCGGGGCTGGGTTTGAACTCTCGTGTCGGGGCTCGGTCTGAACCCTAGTGTCGGGGAGAGGTTTGAACCCTAGTGTCGGGGCTGGATTTGAACCCTTGTGTCGGGGCTGGATTTGAACCCGAGTGTCGAGGCTGGGTTTTAACCCTAATGTCGAGGCTGGAACTTGAACCCCAGTGTCTGGGCTGGGTTTGAACCCTAGTGTCGAGGCTGGGTTTGAAACCTAGTGTCGAGGCTGGGTTTGAACACAAATGTCGGGGCTGGGTTTGAACCCCAGTGTAGGTGCTGGGTTTGAACCCTAGTGTCGAGGCTGGGTTTGAACCCGAGTGTCGAGGCTCGGTTTGAACCCGAATGTCGAGGCTGGAACTTGAACCCCAGTGTCTGGGCTGGGTTTGAACCCTGGTGTCGAGGCTGGGTTTGAACCCTAGTGTCGAGGCTGCGTTTGAACCCTAATGTCGGGGCTGGGTTTGAACCCCAGTGTCGGGGCTGGGTTTGAACCCTCGTTTCGAGGCTGGGTTTGAACCCTAGTGTCGAGGCTGGGTTTGAACCCCAGTGTCGGGGCTCGGTTTGAACCCTAGTCTCGGGGCTGGGTTGGAACCCTCGTGTCGAGGCTGGGTTTGAACCCCAATGTTGTGGCTCGGTTTGAAACCTAGCGTCGGGGCTGGGTTTGAACCCAAGTGTCGGGGCTGGGTTTGAACCCTAGTGTCGGGGCTGGGTATGAACCCTAGTGACGTGGCTGGGTTTGAACCCTAGTGTCGGGGCTGGGTTTGAACCCCAGTGTCAGGGCTGGGCTTGAACCCCAGTGTCGAGGCTGGGTTTGTATCCTAGTGTCGGGGACAGGTTTGAACCCAAGTGTCGGGGCTGAGTTTGAACCCCAGTGTCGGGGCTCGGTTTGAACCCGAGTGTCGGGGCTGCGTTTGAAACCTAGTGTCGAGGCTGGGTTTGAACCCTAGTGTCGAGGCTGGGTTTGAACCCCAGTGTCGGGGCTCGGTTTGAACCCTAGTGTCAGGGCTGGGTTTGAATCCTAGTGTCGGGGCTGAGTTTGAACCCCAGTGTTGAGGCTGGGTTTGGACCCTAGTGTCGGGGCTGGGTTTGAACTCTCGTGTCGGGGCTGGCTTTGAACCCCAGTATCGGGGCTGGGTTTGAATCCCAGAGTCGGGGCTGGGGTTTGAATCCCTGTGTCGGGGCTGGGCCTTGACCGTAGTGTCGGGGCTCGGTTTGAACCCCAGTGTCGAGGCTGGGTTTGAATCCTAGTGTCGGGGACAGGTTTGAACCCAAGTGTCGGGGCTGAGTTTGAACCCCAGTGTCGGGGCTCGGTTTGAACCCTAGTGTCGGGGCTGCGTTTGAACCCAAGTGTCGAGGCTTGGTTTGAACCCTAGTGTCGAGGCTGGGTTTGAACCCCAGTGTCGGGGCTCGGTTTGGACACTAGTATCAGGGCTGTGTTTGAACCCCAGTGTCGGGGCTGGGTTTGAACCCTAGTGTCGGGGCTGTGTTTGAACCCTAGTGTCAGGGCTGGGTTTGAACCCTAGTGTCGGGGCTGGGTTTGAACCCAAGTGTCGGGGCTGGGTTTGAACCCTAGAGTCGGGGCTGGGTTTGAACCCCAGTGTCGGGGCTGGGTTTGAACCCCAGTGTCGGGGCTGGGTTTGAACCCCAGTGTCGGGGCTGGGTTTGAACCCCAGTGGCGGGGCTGGGTTTGAACCCCAGTGTCGGGGCTGAGTTTGAACCCTAGTGTCGGGGCCGAGTTTGAACCCTAGTGTCGGGGCTGAGTTTGAACCCCAGTGTTGAGGCTGGGTTTGAACCCGAGTGTCGGGGCTGGGTTTGAACTCTCGTGTCGGGGCTCGGTTTGAACCCTAGTGTCGGGGCTGGATTTGAACCCTTGTGTCGGGGCTGGATTTGAACCCGAGTGTCGAGGCTGGAACTTGAACCCCAGTGTCTGGGCTGGGTTTGAACCCTAGTGTCGAGGCTGGGTTTGAAACCTAGTGTCGAGGCAGGGTTTGAACACAAATGTCGGGGCTGGGTTTGAACCCTAGTGTCGGGGCTGGGTTTGAACCCTAGTGTCGAGGCTGGGTTTGAACCCCAGTGTCGTGGCTCGGTTTGAACCCTAGCGTCGGGGCTGGGTTTGAACCCAAGTGTCGGGGCTGGGTTTGAACCCTAGTGTCGGGGCTGGGTATGAACCCTAGTGTCGTGGCTGGGTTTGAACCCTAGTGTCGGCCAGGGTTTGTACCCCAGTCTCAGGTCTGGGTTTGAACCCTAGTGTCGGGGCTGGGTTTGAACCTTAGTGTCAGGGCTGGGTTTGAAGCCTAGTGTCGGGGCTTGGTTTGAACCCTAGTGTCAGGGCTGGGTTTGAACCCTAGTGTCGGGGCTGGGTTTGAAACCTAGTGTCGGGGCTGGGTTTGAACCCTCGTGTCGGGGCTGGGTTTGGATACTAGTGTCGGGGCTGGGTTTGAACCCTAGTGTCGGTGCTGGGTTTGAACCCAAGTCTCGGGGCTGTGTTTGAACCCTGGTGTCGGGGCTGGGTTTCAACCGTAGTGTCGTGGCTCGGATTGAACCCTAGCGTCGGGGCTGGGTTTGAACCCAACTGTCGGGGCTGGGTTTGAACCCTAGTGTCGGGGCTGGGTATGAACCCTAGTGTCGTGGCTGGGTTTGAACCCTAGTGTCGGGGCTCGGTTTCAACCCCAGTGTCAGGGCTGGGTTTGAACCCCAGTGTCGGGGCTGGGTTTGAACCGAAGTGTCGGGGCTGGGTTTGAACGCAAGTGTCGGGGCTGGGTTTGAATCCTAGTGTCGGGGCTGGGTTTGAACCCTAGTGTCGGGGAGGGGTTTGAACTCTAGTCTCGGTGCTGGGTTTGAACCCTCGTGTCGGAGCTGGGTTTGAACCTAAGTGTCAGGGCTGGGTTTGAACCCTAGTGTCGGGGCTGTGTTTGAACCCCAGTGTCGGGGCTGGGTTTGAACCCTAGTGTCGGGGCTGTGTTTGAACCCTAGTGTCAGGGCTGGTTTTGAACCCTAGTGTCGGGGCTGGGTTTGAACCCAAGTGTCGGGGCTGGGTTTGAACCCTAGAGTCGGGGCTGGGTTTGAACCCTAGTGTCGGGGCTGGGTTTGAACCCCAGTGTCGGGGCTGGGTTTGAACCCCAGTGTCGGGGCTGGGTTTGAACCCCAGTGTCGGGGCTGAGTTTGAACCCTAGTGTCGGGGCCGAGTTTGAACCCTAGTGTCGGGGCTGAGTTTGAACCCCAGTGTTGAGGCTGGGTTTGAACCCTAGTGTCGGGGCTGGGTTTGAACTCTCGTGTCGGGGCTCGGTTTGAACCCTAGTGTCGGGGAGAGGTTTGAACCCTAGTGTCGGGGCTGGATTTGAACCCTTGTGTCGGGGCTGGATTTGAACCCGAGTGTCGAGGCTGGGTTTTAACCCTAATGTCGAGGCTGGAACTTGAACCCCAGTGTCTGGGCTGGGTTTGAACCCTAGTGTCGAGGCTGGGTTTGAACCCTAATGTCGAGGCTGGAACTTGAACCCCAGTGTCTGGGCTGGGTTTGAACCCTAGTGTCGAGGCTGGGTTTGAACCCCAGTGTCGGGGCTGGGTTTGAACCCTGGTGTCGAGGCTGGGTTTGAAACCTAGTGTCGAGGCTGGGTTTGAACACAAATGTCGGGGCTGGGTTTGAACCCCAGTGTAGGTGCTGGGTTTGAACCCTAGTGTCGAGGCTGGGTTTGAACCCGAGTGTCGAGGCTCGGTTTGAACCCGAATGTCGAGGCTGGAACTTGAACCCCAGTGTCTGGGCTGGGTTTGAACCCTGGTGTCGAGGCTGGGTTTGAACCCTAGTGTCGAGGCTGCGTTTGAACCCTAATGTCGGGGCTGGGTTTGAACCCCAGTGTCGGGGCTGGGTTTGAACCCTCGTTTCGAGGCTGGGTTTGAACCCTAGTGTCGAGGCTGGGTTTGAACCCCAGTGTCGGGGCTCGGTTTGAACCCTAGTCTCGGGGCTGGGTTGGAACCCTCGTGTCGAGGCTGGGTTTGAACCCCAATGTTGTGGCTCGGTTTGAAACCTAGCGTCGGGGCTGGGTTTGAACCCAAGTGTCGGGGCTGGGTTTGAACCCTAGTGTCGGGGCTGGGTATGAACCCTAGTGACGTGGCTGGGTTTGAACCCTAGTGTCGGGGCTGGGTTTGAACCCCAGTGTCAGGGCTGGGCTTGAACCCCAGTGTCGAGGCTGGGTTTGTATCCTAGTGTCGGGGACAGGTTTGAACCCAAGTGTCGGGGCTGAGTTTGAACCCCAGTGTCGGGGCTCGGTTTGAACCCGAGTGTCGGGGCTGCGTTTGAAACCTAGTGTCGAGGCTGGGTTTGAACCCTAGTGTCGAGGCTGGGTTTGAACCCCAGTGTCGGGGCTCGGTTTGAACCCTAGTGTCAGGGCTGGGTTTGAATCCTAGTGTCGGGGCTGAGTTTGAACCCCAGTGTTGAGGCTGGGTTTGGACCCTAGTGTCGGGGCTGGGTTTGAACTCTCGTGTCGGGGCTGGCTTTGAACCCCAGTATCGGGGCTGGGTTTGAATCCCAGAGTCGGGGCTGGGGTTTGAATCCCTGTGTCGGGGCTGGGCCTTGACCGTAGTGTCGGGGCTCGGTTTGAACCCCAGTGTCGAGGCTGGGTTTGAATCCTAGTGTCGGGGACAGGTTTGAACCCAAGTGTCGGGGCTGAGTTTGAACCCCAGTGTCGGGGCTCGGTTTGAACCCTAGTGTCGGGGCTGCGTTTGAACCCAAGTGTCGAGGCTTGGTTTGAACCCTAGTGTCGAGGCTGGGTTTGAACCCCAGTGTCGGGGCTCGGTTTGGACACTAGTATCAGGGCTGTGTTTGAACCCCAGTGTCGGGGCTGGGTTTGAACCCTAGTGTCGGGGCTGTGTTTGAACCCTAGTGTCAGGGCTGGGTTTGAACCCTAGTGTCGGGGCTGGGTTTGAACCCAAGTGTCGGGGCTGGGTTTGAACCCTAGAGTCGGGGCTGGGTTTGAACCCCAGTGTCGGGGCTGGGTTTGAACCCCAGTGTCGGGGCTGGGTTTGAACCCCAGTGTCGGGGCTGGGTTTGAACCCCAGTGGCGGGGCTGGGTTTGAACCCCAGTGTCGGGGCTGAGTTTGAACCCTAGTGTCGGGGCCGAGTTTGAACCCTAGTGTCGGGGCTGAGTTTGAACCCCAGTGTTGAGGCTGGGTTTGAACCCTAGTGTCGGGGCTGGGTTTGAACTCTCGTGTCGGGGCTCGGTTTGAACCCTAGTGTCGGGGAGAGGTTTGAACCCTAGTGTCGGGGCTGGATTTGAACCCTTGTGTCGGGACTGGATTTGAACCCGAGTGTCGAGGCTGGGTTTTAACCCTAATGTCGAGGCTGGAACTTGAACCCCAGTGTCTGGGCTGGGTTTGAACCCTAGTGTCGAGGCTGGGTTTGAAACCTAGTGTCGAGGCTGGGTTTGAACACAAATGTCGGGGCTGGGTTTGAACCCTAGTGTCGGGGCTGGGTTTGAACCCTAGTGTCGAGGCTGGGTTTGAACCCCAGTGTCGTGGCTCGGTTTGAACCCTAGCGTCGGGGCTGGGTTTGAACCCAAGTGTCGGGGCTGGGTTTGAACCCTAGTGTCGGGGCTGGGTATGAACCCTAGTGTCGTGGCTGGGTTTGAACCCTAGTGTCGGCCAGGGTTTGTACCCCAGTCTCAGGTCTGGGTTTGAACCCTAGTGTCGGGGCTGGGTTTGAACCTTAGTGTCATGGCTGGGTTTGAAGCCTAGTGTCGGGGCTTGGTTTGAACCCTAGTGTCAGGGCTGGGTTTGAACCCTAGTGTCGGGGCTGGGTTTGAACCCTAGTGTCGGGGCTGGGTTTGAACCCTCGTGTCGGGGCTGGGTTTGGATACTAGTGTCGGGGCTGGGTTTGAACCCTAGTGTCGGTGCTGGGTTTGAACCCAAGTCTCGGGGCTGTGTTTGAACCCTGGTGTCGGGGCTGGGTTTCAACCGTAGTGTCGTGGCTCGGATTGAACCCTAGCGTCGGGGCTGGGTTTGAACCCAACTGTCGGGGCTGGGTTTGAACCCTAGTGTCGGGGCTGGGTATGAACCCTAGTGTCGTGGCTGGGTTTGCACCCTAGTGTCGGGGCTTGGTATGAACCCTAGTGTCGTGTCTGGGTTTGAACCCTAGTGTCGGGGCTCGGTTTGAACCCCAGTGTCAGGGCTGGGTTTGAACCCTAGTGTCGGGGCTGGGTTTGAACCGAAGTGTCGGGGCTGGGTTTGAACCCAAGTGTCGGGGCTGGGTTTGAATCCTAGTGTCGGGGCTGGGTTTGAACCCTAGTGTCAGGGAGGGGTTTGAACTCTAGTCTCGGTGCTGGGTTTGAACCCTAGTGTCGGAGCTGGGTTTGAACCTAAGTGTCAGGGCTGGGTTTGAACCCTAGTGTCGGGGAGGGGTTTGAACTCTAGTCTCGGTGCTGGGTTTGAACCCTAGTGTCGGAGCTGGGTTTGAACCTAAGTGTCAGGGCTGGGTTTGAACCCTAGTGTCGGGGCTGTGTTTGAACCCCAGTGTCGGGGCTGGGTTTGAACCCTAGTGTCGGGGCTGTGTTTGAACCCTAGTGTCAGGGCTGGGTTTGAACCCTAGTGTCGGGGCTGGGTTTGAACCCAAGTGTCGGGGCTGGGTTTGAACCCTAGAGTCGGGGCTGGGTTTGAACCCTAGTGTCGGGGCTGGGTTTGAACCCCAGTGTCGGGGCTGGGTTTGAACCCCAGTGTCGGGGCTGGGTTTGAACCCCAGTGTCGGGGCTCGGTTTGAACCCTAGTCTCGGGGCTGGGTTGGAACCCTAGTGTCGAGGCTGGGTTTGAACCCCAATGTTGTGGCTCGGTTTGAAACCTAGCGTCGGGGCTGGGTTTGAACCCAAGTGTCGGGGCTGGGTTTGAACCCTAGTGTCGGGGCTGGGTATGAACCCTAGTGACGTGGCTGGGTTTGAACCCTAGTGTCGGGGCTGGGTTTGAACCCCAGTGCCAGGGCTGGGCTTGAACCCCAGTGTCGAGGCTGGGTTTGTATCCTAGTGTCGGGGACAGGTTTGAACCCAAGTGTCGGGGCTGAGTTTGAACCCCAGTGTCGGGGCTCGGTTTGAACCCGAGTGTCGGGGCTGCGTTTGAAACCTAGTGTCGAGGCTGCGTTTGAACCCTAGTGTCGAGGCTGGGTTTGAACCCCAGTGTCGGGGCTCGGTTTGAACCCTAGTGTCAGGGCTGGGTTTGAACCCCAGTGTCGGGGCTGGGTTTGAACCCTCGTGTCGAGGCTGGGTTTGAACCCTAGTGTCGGGGCTGGGTTTGAACCCCAGTGTCAGGGCTGGGTTTGAACCCTAGTGTCGTGGCTGGGTTTGAATCCTAGTGTCGGGGCTGGGTTTGAACCCTAGTGTCAGGGAGGGGTTTGAACTCTAGTCTCGGTGCTGGGTTTGAACCCTAGTGTCGGGGCTGGGTTTGAACCTTAGTGTCAGGGCTGGGTTTGAACCCCAGTATCGGGGCTGGGTTTGAACCCTAGTGTCGAGGCTGGGTTTGAACCCTAGTGTCGGGGCTGGGTTTGAACCCCAGTGTCAGGGCTGGGTTTGAACCCTAGTGTCGGGGCTGGGTTTGAACCGACGTGTCGGGGCTGGGTTTGAACCTTAGTGTCGGAGCTGGGTTTGAACCTAAGTGTCAGGGCTAGGTTTGAACCCTAGTGTCGGGGCTGTGTTTGAACCCTAGTGTCAGGGACAGGTTTGAACCCTCGTGTCGGGGACAGGTTTGAACCCAAATGCCGGGGCTGGGTTTGAACCCTCGTGTCGGGGCTGGGTTTGGACACTAGTGTCGGGGCTGGGTTTGAACCCTAGTGTCAGGGCTGGATTTGAACCCTAGTGTCGGGGCAGCGTTTGAACTCAAATGCCGGGGCTGGGTTTGAACCCTGGTGTCGGGGCTGGGTTTCAACCGCAGTGTCGGGGCTGGGTTTGAACCCCAGTATCGGGGCTGGGTTTGAATCCCAGAGTCGGGGCTCGGTTTGAATCCCTGTGTCGGGGCTGGGCCTTGACCCTCGTGTCGGGGCTCGGTTTGAACCCCAGTGTCGAGGCTGGGTTTGAATCCTAGTGTCGGGGACAGGTTTGAACCCAAGTGTCGGGGCTGAGTTTGAACCCCAGTGTCGGGGCTCGGTTTGAACCCTCGAGTCGGGGCTGCGTTTGAACCCTAGTGTCGAGGCTGGGTTTGGACACTAGTGTCGGGGCTGGGTTTGAACCCTCGTGTCGGGGCTGGGTTTGGACACTAGTGTCGGGGCTGGGTTTGAACCCAAGTCTCGGGGCTGGGTTTGAACCCTGGTGTCGGGGCTGGGTTTGAACCGGAGTGTCGGGGCTGAGTTTGAACCCCAGTGTTGAGGCTGGGTTTGGACCCTAGTGTCGGGGCTGGGTTTGAACTCTCGTGTCGGGGCTGGCTTTGAACCCCAGTATCGGGGCTGGGTTTGAATCCCAGAGTCGGGGCTGGGGTTTGAATCCCTGTGTCGGGGCTGGGCCTTGACCGTAGTGTCGGGGCTCGGTTTGAACCCCAGTGTCGAGGCTGGGTTTGAATCCTAGTGTCGGGGACAGGTTTGAACCCAAGTGTCGGGGCTGAGTTTGAACCCCAGTGTCGGGGCTCGGTTTGAACCCTAGTGTCGGGGCTGCGTTTGAACCCAAGTGTCGAGGCTTGGTTTGAACCCTAGTGTCGAGGCTGGGTTTGAACCCCAGTGTCGGGGCTCGGTTTGGACACTAGTATCAGGGCTGTGTTTGAACCCCAGTGTCGGGGCTGGGTTTGAACCCTAGTGTCGGGGCTGTGTTTGAACCCTAGTGTCAGGGCTGGGTTTGAACCCTAGTGTCGGGGCTGGGTTTGAACCCAAGTGTCCGGGCTGGCTTTGAACCCTAGAGTCGGGGCTGGGTTTGAACCCTAGTGTCGGGGCTGGGTTTGAACCCCAGTGTCGGGGCTGGGTTTGAACCCCAGTGGCGGGGCTGGGTTTGAACCCCAGTGTCGGGGCTGGGTTTGAACCCCAGTGTCGGGGCTGAGTTTGAACCCTAGTGTCGGGGCCGAGTTTGAACCCTAGTGTCGGGGCTGAGTTTGAACCCCAGTGTTGAGGCTGGGTTTGAACCCTAGTGTCGGGGCTGGGTTTGAACTCTCGTGTCGGGGCTCGGTTTGAACCCTAGTGTCGGGGCTGGATTTGAACCCTTGTGTCGGGGCTGGATTTGAACCCGAGTGTCGAGGCTGGGTTTTAACCCTAATGTCGAGGCTGGAACTTGAACCCCAGTGTCTGGGCTGGGTTTGAACCCTAGTGTCGAGGCTGGGTTTGAAACCTAGTGTCGAGGCAGGGTTTGAACACAAATGTCGGGGCTGGGTTTGAACCCTAGTGTCGGGGCTGGGTTTGAACCCTAGTGTCGAGGCTGGGTTTGAACCCCAGTGTCGTGGCTCGGTTTGAACCCTAGCGTCGGGGCTGGGTTTGAACCCAAGTGTCGGGGCTGGGTTTGAACCCTAGTGTCGGGGCTGGGTATGAACCCTAGTGTCGTGGCTGGGTTTGAACCCTAGTGTCGGCCAGGGTTTGTACCCCAGTCTCAGGTCTGGGTTTGAACCCTAGTGTCGGGGCTGGGTTTGAACCTTAGTGTCAGGGCTGGGTTTGAAGCCTAGTGTCGGGGCTTGGTTTGAACCCTAGTGTCAGGGCTGGGTTTGAACCCTAGTGTCGGGGCTGGGTTTGAAACCTAGTGTCGGGGCTGGGTTTGAACCCTCGTGTCGGGGCTGGGTTTGGATACTAGTGTCGGGGCTGGGTTTGAACCCTAGTGTCGGTGCTGGGTTTGAACCCAAGTCTCGGGGCTGTGTTTGAACCCTGGTGTCGGGGCTGGGTTTCAACCGTAGTGTCGTGGCTCGGATTGAACCCTAGCGTCGGGGCTGGGTTTGAACCCAACTGTCGGGGCTGGGTTTGAACCCTAGTGTCGGGGCTGGGTATGAACCCTAGTGTCGTGGCTGGGTTTGAACCCTAGTGTCGGGGCTCGGTTTCAACCCCAGTGTCAGGGCTGGGTTTGAACCCCAGTGTCGGGGCTGGGTTTGAACCGAAGTGTCGGGGCTGGGTTTGAACCCAAGTGTCGGGGCTGGGTTTGAATCCTAGTGTCGGGGCTGGGTTTGAACCCTAGTGTCGGGGAGGGGTTTGAACTCTAGTCTCGGTGCTGGGTTTGAACCCTCGTGTCGGAGCTGGGTTTGAACCTAAGTGTCAGGGCTGGGTTTGAACCCTAGTGTCGGGGCTGTGTTTGAACCCCAGTGTCGGGGCTGGGTTTGAACCCTAGTGTCGGGGCTGTGTTTGAACCCTAGTGTCAGGGCTGGGTTTGAACCCTAGTGTCGGGGCTGGGTTTGAACCCAAGTGTCGGGGCTGGGTTTGAACCCTAGAGTCGGGGCTGGGTTTGAACCCTAGTGTCGGGGCTGGGTTTGAACCCCAGTGTCGGGGCTGGGTTTGAACCCCAGTGTCGGGGCTGGGTTTGAACCCCAGTGTCGGGGCTGAGTTTGAACCCTAGTGTCGGGGCCGAGTTTGAACCCTAGTGTCGGGGCTGAGTTTGAACCCCAGTGTTGAGGCTGGGTTTGAACCCTAGTGTCGGGGCTGGGTTTGAACTCTCGTGTCGGGGCTCGGTTTGAACCCTAGTGTCGGGGAGAGGTTTGAACCCTAGTGTCGGGGCTGGATTTGAACCCTTGTGTCGGGGCTGGATTTGAACCCGAGTGTCGAGGCTGGGTTTTAACCCTAATGTCGAGGCTGGAACTTGAACCCCAGTGTCTGGGCTGGGTTTGAACCCTAGTGTCGAGGCTGGGTTTGAAACCTAGTGTCGAGGCTGGGTTTGAACACAAATGTCGGGGCTGGGTTTGAACCCCAGTGTAGGTGCTGGGTTTGAACCCTAGTGTCGAGGCTGGGTTTGAACCCGAGTGTCGAGGCTCGGTTTGAACCCGAATGTCGAGGCTGGAACTTGAACCCCAGTGTCTGGGCTGGGTTTGAACCCTGGTGTCGAGGCTGGGTTTGAACCCTAGTGTCGAGGCTGCGTTTGAACCCTAATGTCGGGGCTGGGTTTGAACCCCAGTGTCGGGGCTGGGTTTGAACCCTCGTTTCGAGGCTGGGTTTGAACCCTAGTGTCGAGGCTGGGTTTGAACCCCAGTGTCGGGGCTCGGTTTGAACCCTAGTCTCGGGGCTGGGTTGGAACCCTCGTGTCGAGGCTGGGTTTGAACCCCAATGTTGTGGCTCGGTTTGAAACCTAGCGTCGGGGCTGGGTTTGAACCCAAGTGTCGGGGCTGGGTTTGAACCCTAGTGTCGGGGCTGGGTATGAACCCTAGTGACGTGGCTGGGTTTGAACCCTAGTGTCGGGGCTGGGTTTGAACCCCAGTGTCAGGGCTGGGCTTGAACCCCAGTGTCGAGGCTGGGTTTGTATCCTAGTGTCGGGGACAGGTTTGAACCCAAGTGTCGGGGCTGAGTTTGAACCCCAGTGTCGGGGCTCGGTTTGAACCCGAGTGTCGGGGCTGCGTTTGAAACCTAGTGTCGAGGCTGGGTTTGAACCCTAGTGTCGAGGCTGGGTTTGAACCCCAGTGTCGGGGCTCGGTTTGAACCCTAGTGTCAGGGCTGGGTTTGAATCCTAGTGTCGGGGCTGAGTTTGAACCCCAGTGTTGAGGCTGGGTTTGGACCCTAGTGTCGGGGCTGGGTTTGAACTCTCGTGTCGGGGCTGGCTTTGAACCCCAGTATCGGGGCTGGGTTTGAATCCCAGAGTCGGGGCTGGGGTTTGAATCCCTGTGTCGGGGCTGGGCCTTGACCGTAGTGTCGGGGCTCGGTTTGAACCCCAGTGTCGAGGCTGGGTTTGAATCCTAGTGTCGGGGACAGGTTTGAACCCAAGTGTCGGGGCTGAGTTTGAACCCCAGTGTCGGGGCTCGGTTTGAACCCTAGTGTCGGGGCTGCGTTTGAACCCAAGTGTCGAGGCTTGGTTTGAACCCTAGTGTCGAGGCTGGGTTTGAACCCCAGTGTCGGGGCTCGGTTTGGACACTAGTATCAGGGCTGTGTTTGAACCCCAGTGTCGGGGCTGGGTTTGAACCCTAGTGTCGGGGCTGTGTTTGAACCCTAGTGTCAGGGCTGGGTTTGAACCCTAGTGTCGGGGCTGGGTTTGAACCCAAGTGTCGGGGCTGGGTTTGAACCCTAGAGTCGGGGCTGGGTTTGAACCCCAGTGTCGGGGCTGGGTTTGAACCCCAGTGTCGGGGCTGGGTTTGAACCCCAGTGTCGGGGCTGGGTTTGAACCCCAGTGGCGGGGCTGGGTTTGAACCCCAGTGTCGGGGCTGAGTTTGAACCCTAGTGTCGGGGCCGAGTTTGAACCCTAGTGTCGGGGCTGAGTTTGAACCCCAGTGTTGAGGCTGGGTTTGAACCCTAGTGTCGGGGCTGGGTTTGAACTCTCGTGTCGGGGCTCGGTTTGAACCCTAGTGTCGGGGAGAGGTTTGAACCCTAGTGTCGGGGCTGGATTTGAACCCTTGTGTCGGGACTGGATTTGAACCCGAGTGTCGAGGCTGGGTTTTAACCCTAATGTCGAGGCTGGAACTTGAACCCCAGTGTCTGGGCTGGGTTTGAACCCTAGTGTCGAGGCTGGGTTTGAAACCTAGTGTCGAGGCTGGGTTTGAACACAAATGTCGGGGCTGGGTTTGAACCCTAGTGTCGGGGCTGGGTTTGAACCCTAGTGTCGAGGCTGGGTTTGAACCCCAGTGTCGTGGCTCGGTTTGAACCCTAGCGTCGGGGCTGGGTTTGAACCCAAGTGTCGGGGCTGGGTTTGAACCCTAGTGTCGGGGCTGGGTATGAACCCTAGTGTCGTGGCTGGGTTTGAACCCTAGTGTCGGCCAGGGTTTGTACCCCAGTCTCAGGTCTGGGTTTGAACCCTAGTGTCGGGGCTGGGTTTGAACCTTAGTGTCATGGCTGGGTTTGAAGCCTAGTGTCGGGGCTTGGTTTGAACCCTAGTGTCAGGGCTGGGTTTGAACCCTAGTGTCGGGGCTGGGTTTGAACCCTAGTGTCGGGGCTGGGTTTGAACCCTCGTGTCGGGGCTGGGTTTGGATACTAGTGTCGGGGCTGGGTTTGAACCCTAGTGTCGGTGCTGGGTTTGAACCCAAGTCTCGGGGCTGTGTTTGAACCCTGGTGTCGGGGCTGGGTTTCAACCGTAGTGTCGTGGCTCGGATTGAACCCTAGCGTCGGGGCTGGGTTTGAACCCAACTGTCGGGGCTGGGTTTGAACCCTAGTGTCGGGGCTGGGTATGAACCCTAGTGTCGTGGCTGGGTTTGCACCCTAGTGTCGGGGCTTGGTATGAACCCTAGTGTCGTGGCTGGGTTTGAACCCTAGTGTCGGGGCTCGGTTTGAACCCCAGTGTCAGGGCTGGGTTTGAACCCAAGTGTCGGGGCTGGGTTTGAACCCAAGTGTCGGGGCTGGGTTTGAACCGAAGTGTCGGGGCTGGGTTTGAACCCAAGTGTCGGGGCTGGGTTTGAATCCTAGTGTCGGGGCTGGGTTTGAACCCTAGTGTCGGGGAGGGGTTTGAACTCTAGTCTCGGTGCTGGGTTTGAACCCTAGTGTCGGAGCTGGGTTTGAACCTAAGTGTCAGGGCTGGGTTTGAACCCTAGTGTCGGGGCTGTGTTTGAACCCCAGTGTCGGGGCTGGGTTTGAACCCTAGTGTCGGGGCTGTGTTTGAACCCTAGTGTCAGGGCTGGGTTTGAACCCTAGTGTCGGGGCTGGGTTTGAACCCAAGTGTCGGGGCTGGGTTTGAACCCTAGAGTCGGGGCTGGGTTTGAACCCTAGTGTCGGGGCTGGGTTTGAACCCCAGTGTCGGGGCTGGGTTTGAACCCCAGTGTCGGGGCTGGGTTTGAACCCCAGTGTCGGGGCTCGGTTTGAACCCTAGTCTCGGGGCTGGGTTGGAACCCTAGTGTCGAGGCTGGGTTTGAACCCCAATGTTGTGGCTCGGTTTGAAACCTAGCGTCGGGGCTGGGTTTGAACCCAAGTGTCGGGGCTGGGTTTGAACCCTAGTGTCGGGGCTGGGTATGAACCCTAGTGACGTGGCTGGGTTTGAACCCTAGTGTCGGGGCTGGGTTTGAACCCCAGTGCCAGGGCTGGGCTTGAACCCCAGTGTCGAGGCTGGGTTTGTATCCTAGTGTCGGGGACAGGTTTGAACCCAAGTGTCGGGGCTGAGTTTGAACCCCAGTGTCGGGGCTCGGTTTGAACCCGAGTGTCGGGGCTGCGTTTGAAACCTAGTGTCGAGGCTGCGTTTGAACCCTAGTGTCGAGGCTGGGTTTGAACCCCAGTGTCGGGGCTCGGTTTGAACCCTAGTGTCAGGGCTGGGTTTGAACCCCAGTGTCGGGGCTGGGTTTGAACCCTCGTGTCGAGGCTGGGTTTGAACCCTAGTGTCGGGGCTGGGTTTGAACCCCAGTGTCAGGGCTGGGTTTGAACCCTAGTGTCGTGGCTGGGTTTGAATCCTAGTGTCGGGGCTGGGTTTGAACCCTAGTGTCAGGGAGGGGTTTGAACTCTAGTCTCGGTGCTGGGTTTGAACCCTAGTGTCGGGGCTGGGTTTGAACCTTAGTGTCAGGGCTGGGTTTGAACCCCAGTATCGGGGCTGGGTTTGAACCCTAGTGTCGAGGCTGGGTTTGAACCCTAGTGTCGGGGCTGGGTTTGAACCCCAGTGTCAGGGCTGGGTTTGAACCCTAGTGTCGGGGCTGGGTTTGAACCGACGTGTCGGGGCTGGGTTTGAACCTTAGTGTCGGAGCTGGGTTTGAACCTAAGTGTCAGGGCTAGGTTTGAACCCTAGTGTCGGGGCTGTGTTTGAACCCTAGTGTCAGGGACAGGTTTGAACCCTCGTGTCGGGGACAGGTTTGAACCCAAATGCCGGGGCTGGGTTTGAACCCTCGTGTCGGGGCTGGGTTTGGACACTAGTGTCGGGGCTGGGTTTGAACCCTAGTGTCAGGGCTGGATTTGAACCCTAGTGTCGGGGCAGCGTTTGAACTCAAATGCCGGGGCTGGGTTTGAACCCTGGTGTCGGGGCTGGGTTTCAACCGCAGTGTCGGGGCTGGGTTTGAACCCCAGTATCGGGGCTGGGTTTGAATCCCAGAGTCGGGGCTCGGTTTGAATCCCTGTGTCGGGGCTGGGCCTTGACCCTCGTGTCGGGGCTCGGTTTGAACCCCAGTGTCGAGGCTGGGTTTGAATCCTAGTGTCGGGGACAGGTTTGAACCCAAGTGTCGGGGCTGAGTTTGAACCCCAGTGTCGGGGCTCGGTTTGAACCCTCGAGTCGGGGCTGCGTTTGAACCCTAGTGTCGAGGCTGGGTTTGGACACTAGTGTCGGGGCTGGGTTTGAACCCTCGTGTCGGGGCTGGGTTTGGACACTAGTGTCGGGGCTGGGTTTGAACCCAAGTCTCGGGGCTGGGTTTGAACCCTGGTGTCGGGGCTGGGTTTGAACCGGAGTGTCGGGGCTGAGTTTGAACCCCAGTGTTGAGGCTGGGTTTGAACCCTAGTGTCGGGGCTGGGTTTGAACTCTCGTGTCGGGGCTGGCTTTGAACCCCAGTATCGGGGCTGGGTTTGAATCCCAGAGTCGGGGCTGGGGTTTGAATCCCTGTGTCGGGGCTGGGCCTTGACCGTAGTGTCGGGGCTCGGTTTGAACCCCAGTGTCGAGGCTGGGTTTGAATCCTAGTGTCGGGGACAGGTTTGAACCCAAGTGTCGGGGCTGAGTTTGAACCCCAGTGTCGGGGCTCGGTTTGAACCCTAGTGTCGGGGCTGCGTTTGAACCCAAGTGTCGAGGCTTGGTTTGAACCCTAGTGTCGAGGCTGGGTTTGAACCCCAGTGTCGGGGCTCGGTTTGGACACTAGTATCAGGGCTGTGTTTGAACCCCAGTGTCGGGGCTGGGTTTGAACCCTAGTGTCGGGGCTGTGTTTGAACCCTAGTGTCAGGGCTGGGTTTGAACCCTAGTGTCGGGGCTGGGTTTGAACCCAAGTGTCCGGGCTGGCTTTGAACCCTAGAGTCGGGGCTGGGTTTGAACCCTAGTGTCGGGGCTGGGTTTGAACCCCAGTGTCGGGGCTGGGTTTGAACCCCAGTGGCGGGGCTGGGTTTGAACCCCAGTGTCGGGGCTGGGTTTGAACCCCAGTGTCGGGGCTGAGTTTGAACCCTAGTGTCGGGGCCGAGTTTGAACCCTAGTGTCGGGGCTGAGTTTGAACCCCAGTGTTGAGGCTGGGTTTGAACCCTAGTGTCGGGGCTGGGTTTGAACTCTCGTGTCGGGGCTCGGTTTGAACCCTAGTGTCGGGGCTGGATTTGAACCCTTGTGTCGGGGCTGGATTTGAACCCGAGTGTCGAGGCTGGGTTTTAACCCTAATGTCGAGGCTGGAACTTGAACCCCAGTGTCTGGGCTGGGTTTGAACCCTAGTGTCGAGGCTGGGTTTGAAACCTAGTGTCGAGGCAGGGTTTGAACACAAATGTCGGGGCTGGGTTTGAACCCTAGTGTCGGGGCTGGGTTTGAACCCTAGTGTCGAGGCTGGGTTTGAACCCCAGTGTCGTGGCTCGGTTTGAACCCTAGCGTCGGGGCTGGGTTTGAACCCAAGTGTCGGGGCTGGGTTTGAACCCTAGTGTCGGGGCTGGGTATGAACCCTAGTGTCGTGGCTGGGTTTGAACCCTAGTGTCGGCCAGGGTTTGTACCCCAGTCTCAGGTCTGGGTTTGAACCCTAGTGTCGGGGCTGGGTTTGAACCTTAGTGTCAGGGCTGGGTTTGAAGCCTAGTGTCGGGGCTTGGTTTGAACCCTAGTGTCAGGGCTGGGTTTGAACCCTAGTGTCGGGGCTGGGTTTGAACCCAAGTGTCGGGGCTGGGTTTGAACCCTAGAGTCGGGGCTGGGTTTGAACCCTAGTGTCGGGGCTGGGTTTGAACCCCAGTGTCGGGGCTCGGTTTGAACCCTAGTCTCGGGGCTGGGTTGGAACCCTAGTGTCGAGGCTGGGTTTGAACCCCAATGTTGTGGCTCGGTTTGAAACCTAGCGTCGGGGCTGGGTTTGAACCCAAGTGTCGGGGCTGGGTTTGAACCCTAGTGTCGGGGCTGGGTATGAACCCTAGTGACGTGGCTGGGTTTGAACCCTAGTATCGGGGCTGGGTTTGAACCCCAGTGCCAGGGCTGGGCTTGAACCCCAGTGTCGAGGCTGGGTTTGTATCCTAGTGTCGGGGACAGGTTTGAACCCAAGTGTCGGGGCTGAGTTTGAACCCCAGTGTCGGGGCTCGGTTTGAACCCGAGTGTCGGGGCTGCGTTTGAAACCTAGTGTCGAGGCTGCGTTTGAACCCTAGTGTCGAGGCTGGGTTTGAACCCCAGTGTCGGGGCTCGGTTTGAACCCTAGTGTCAGGGCTGGGTTTGAACCCCAGTGTCGGGGCTGGGTTTGAACCCTCGTGTCGAGGCTGGGTTTGAACCCTAGTGTCGGGGCTGGGTTTGAACCCCAGTGTCAGGGCTGGGTTTGAACCCTAGTGTCGTGGCTGGGTTTGAATCCTAGTGTCGGGGCTGGGTTTGAACCCTAGTGTCAGGGAGGGTTTTGAACTCTAGTCTCGGTGCTGGGTTTGAACCCTAGTGTCGGGGCTGGGTTTGAACCTTAGTGTCAGGGCTGGGTTTGAACCCCAGTATCGGGGCTGGGTTTGAACCCTAGTGTCGAGGCTGGGTTTGAACCCTAGTGTCGGGGCTGGGTTTGAACCCCAGTGTCAGGGCTGGGTTTGAACCCTAGTGTCGGGGCTGGGTTTGAACCGACGTGTCGGGGCTGGGTTTGAATCCTAGTGTCGGAGCTGGGTTTGAACCTAAGTGTCAGGGCTAGGTTTGAACCCTAGTGTCGGGGCTGTGTTTGAACCCTAGTGTCAGGGACAGGTTTGAACCTTCGTGTCGGGGACAGGTTTGAACCCAAATGCCGGGGCTGGGTTTGAACCCTCGTGTCGGGGCTGGGTTTGGACACTAGTGTCGGGGCTGGGTTTGAACCCTAGTGTCAGGGCTGGATTTGAACCCTAGTGTCGGGGCAGCGTTTGAACTCAAATGCCGGGGCTGGGTTTGAACCCTGGTGTCGGGGCTGGGTTTCAACCGCAGTGTCGGGGCTGGGTTTGGACACTAGTGTCGGGGCTGGGTTTGAACCCAAGTCTCGGGGCTGGGTTTGAACCCTGGTGTCGGGGCTGGGTTTGAACCGGAGTGTCGGGGCTGAGTTTGAACCCCAGTGTTGAGGCTGGGTTTGAACCCTAGTGTCGGGGCTGGGTTTGAACTCTCGTGTCGGGGCTGGCTTTGAACCCCAGTATCGGGGCTGGGTTTGAATCCCAGAGTCGGGGCTGGGGTTTGAATCCCTGTGTCGGGGCTGGGCCTTGACCGTAGTGTCGGGGCTCGGTTTGAACCCCAGTGTCGAGGCTGGGTTTGAATCCTAGTGTCGGGGACAGGTTTGAACCCAAGTGTCGGGGCTGAGTTTGAACCCCAGTGTCGGGGCTCGGTTTGAACCCTAGTGTCGGGGCTGCGTTTGAACCCCAGTGTCGGGGCTGGGTTTGAACCCTAGTGTCGGGGCTGCGTTTGAACCCAAGTGTCGAGGCTTGGTTTGAACCCTAGTGTCGAGGCTGGGTTTGAACCCCAGTGTCGGGGCTCGGTTTGGACACTAGTATCAGGGCTGTGTTTGAACCCCAGTGTCGGGGCTGGGTTTGAACCCTAGTGTCGGGGCTGTGTTTGAACCCTAGTGTCAGGGCTGGGTTTGAACCCTAGTGTCGGGGCTGGGTTTGAACCCAAGTGTCCGGGCTGGCTTTGAACCCTAGAGTCGGGGCTGGGTTTGAACCCTAGTGTCGGGGCTGGGTTTGAACCCCAGTGTCGGGGCTGGGTTTGAACCCCAGTGGCGGGGCTGGGTTTGAACCCCAGTGTCGGGGCTGGGTTTGAACCCCAGTGTCGGGGCTGAGTTTGAATCCTAGTGTCGGGGCCGAGTTTGAACCCTAGTGTCGGGGCTGAGTTTGAACCCCAGTGTTGAGGCTGGGTTTGAACCCTAGTGTCGGGGCTGGGTTTGAACTCTCGTGTCGGGGCTCGGTTTGAACCCTAGTGTCGGGGCTGGATTTGAACCCTTGTGTCGGGGCTGGATTTGAACCCGAGTGTCGAGGCTGGGTTTTAACCCTAATGTCGAGGCTGGAACTTGAACCCCAGTGTCTGGGCTGGGTTTGAACCCTAGTGTCGAGGCTGGGTTTGAAACCTAGTGTCGAGGCAGGGTTTGAACACAAATGTCGGGGCTGGGTTTGAACCCTAGTGTCGGGGCTGGGTTTGAACCCTAGTGTCGAGGCTGGGTTTGAACCCCAGTGTCGTGGCTCGGTTTGAACCCTAGCGTCGGGGCTGGGTTTGAACCCAAGTGTCGGGGCTGGGTTTGAACCCTAGTGTCGGGGCTGGGTATGAACCCTAGTGTCGTGGCTGGGTTTGAACCCTAGTGTCGGCCAGGGTTTGTACCCCAGTCTCAGGTCTGGGTTTGAACCCTAGTGTCGGGGCTGGGTTTGAACCTTAGTGTCAGGGCTGGGTTTGAAGCCTAGTGTCGGGGCTTGGTTTGAACCCTAGTGTCAGGGCTGGGTTTGAACCCTAGTGTCGGGGCTGGGTTTGAAACCTAGTGTCGGGGCTGGGTTTGAACCCTCGTGTCGGGGCTGGGTTTGGATACTAGTGTCGGGGCTGGGTTTGAACCCTAGTGTCGGTGCTGGGTTTGAACCCAAGTCTCGGGGCTGTGTTTGAACCCTGGTGTCGGGGCTGGGTTTCAACCGTAGTGTCGTGGCTCGGATTGAACCCTAGCGTCGGGGCTGGGTTTGAACCCAACTGTCGGGGCTGGGTTTGAACCCTAGTGTCGGGGCTGGGTATGACCCCTAGTGTCGTGGCTGGGTTTGAACCCTAGTGTCGGGGCTCGGTTTGAACCCCAGTGTCAGGGCTGGGTTTGAACCCCAGTGTCGGGGCTGGGTTTGAACCGAAGTGTCGGGGCTGGGTTTGAACCCAAGTGTCGGGGCTGGGTTTGAATCCTAGTGTCGGGGCTGGGTTTGAACCCTAGTGTCGGGGAGGGGTTTGAACTCTAGTCTCGGTGCTGGGTTTGAACCCTCGTGTCGGAGCTGGGTTTGAACCTAAGTGTCAGGGCTGGGTTTGAACCCTAGTGTCGGGGCTGTGTTTGAACCCCAGTGTCGGGGCTGGGTTTGAACCCTAGTGTCGGGGCTGTGTTTGAACCCTAGTGTCAGGGCTGGGTTTGAACCCTAGTGTCGGGGCTGGGTTTGAACCCAAGTGTCGGGGCTGGGTTTGAACCCTAGAGTCGGGGCTGGGTTTGAACCCTAGTGTCGGGGCTGGGTTTGAACCCCAGTGTCGGGGCTGGGTTTGAACCCCAGTGTCGGGGCTGGGTTTGAACCCCAGTGTCGGGGCTGAGTTTGAACCCTAGTGTCGGGGCCGAGTTTGAACCCTAGTGTCGGGGCTGAGTTTGAACCCCAGTGTTGAGGCTGGGTTTGAACCCTAGTGTCGGGGCTGGGTTTGAACTCTCGTGTCGGGGCTCGGTTTGAACCCTAGTGTCGGGGAGAGGTTTGAACCCTAGTGTCGGGGCTGGATTTGAACCCTTGTGTCGGGGCTGGATTTGAACCCGAGTGTCGAGGCTGGGTTTTAACCCTAATGTCGAGGCTGGAACTTGAACCCCAGTGTCTGGGCTGGGTTTGAACCCTAGTGTCGAGGCTGGGTTTGAAACCTAGTGTCGAGGCTGGGTTTGAACACAAATGTCGGGGCTGGGTTTGAACCCCAGTGTAGGTGCTGGGTTTGAACCCTAGTGTCGAGGCTGGGTTTGAACCCGAGTGTCGAGGCTCGGTTTGAACCCGAATGTCGAGGCTGGAACTTGAACCCCAGTGTCTGGGCTGGGTTTGAACCCTGGTGTCGAGGCTGGGTTTGAACCCTAGTGTCGAGGCTGCGTTTGAACCCTAATGTCGGGGCTGGGTTTGAACCCCAGTGTCGGGGCTGGGTTTGAACCCTCGTTTCGAGGCTGGGTTTGAACCCTAGTGTCGAGGCTGGGTTTGAACCCCAGTGTCGGGGCTCGGTTTGAACCCTAGTCTCGGGGCTGGGTTGGAACCCTCGTGTCGAGGCTGGGTTTGAACCCCAATGTTGTGGCTCGGTTTGAAACCTAGCGTCGGGGCTGGGTTTGAACCCAAGTGTCGGGGCTGGGTTTGAACCCTAGTGTCGGGGCTGGGTATGAACCCTAGTGACGTGGCTGGGTTTGAACCCTAGTGTCGGGGCTGGGTTTGAACCCCAGTGTCAGGGCTGGGCTTGAACCCCAGTGTCGAGGCTGGGTTTGTATCCTAGTGTCGGGGACAGGTTTGAACCCAAGTGTCGGGGCTGAGTTTGAACCCCAGTGTCGGGGCTCGGTTTGAACCCGAGTGTCGGGGCTGCGTTTGAAACCTAGTGTCGAGGCTGGGTTTGAACCCTAGTGTCGAGGCTGGGTTTGAACCCCAGTGTCGGGGCTCGGTTTGAACCCTAGTGTCAGGGCTGGGTTTGAATCCTAGTGTCGGGGCTGAGTTTGAACCCCAGTGTTGAGGCTGGGTTTGGACCCTAGTGTCGGGGCTGGGTTTGAACTCTCGTGTCGGGGCTGGCTTTGAACCCCAGTATCGGGGCTGGGTTTGAATCCCAGAGTCGGGGCTGGGGTTTGAATCCCTGTGTCGGGGCTGGGCCTTGACCGTAGTGTCGGGGCTCGGTTTGAACCCCAGTGTCGAGGCTGGGTTTGAATCCTAGTGTCGGGGACAGGTTTGAACCCAAGTGTCGGGGCTGAGTTTGAACCCCAGTGTCGGGGCTCGGTTTGAACCCTAGTGTCGGGGCTGCGTTTGAACCCAAGTGTCGAGGCTTGGTTTGAACCCTAGTGTCGAGGCTGGGTTTGAACCCCAGTGTCGGGGCTCGGTTTGGACACTAGTATCAGGGCTGTGTTTGAACCCCAGTGTCGGGGCTGGGTTTGAACCCTAGTGTCGGGGCTGTGTTTGAACCCTAGTGTCAGGGCTGGGTTTGAACCCTAGTGTCGGGGCTGGGTTTGAACCCAAGTGTCGGGGCTGGGTTTGAACCCTAGAGTCGGGGCTGGGTTTGAACCCCAGTGTCGGGGCTGGGTTTGAACCCCAGTGTCGGGGCTGGGTTTGAACCCCAGTGTCGGGGCTGAGTTTGAACCCCAGTGTTGAGGCTGGGTTTGAACCCTAGTGTCGGGGCTGGGTTTGAACTCTCGTGTCGGGGCTCGGTTTGAACCCTAGTGTCGGGGAGAGGTTTGAACCCTAGTGTCGGGGCTGGATTTGAACCCTTGTGTCGGGACTGGATTTGAACCCGAGTGTCGAGGCTGGGTTTTAACCCTAATGTCGAGGCTGGAACTTGAACCCCAGTGTCTGGGCTGGGTTTGAACCCTAGTGTCGAGGCTGGGTTTGAAACCTAGTGTCGAGGCTGGGTTTGAACACAAATGTCGGGGCTGGGTTTGAACCCTAGTGTCGGGGCTGGGTTTGAACCCTAGTGTCGAGGCTGGGTTTGAACCCCAGTGTCGTGGCTCGGTTTGAACCCTAGCGTCGGGGCTGGGTTTGAACCCAAGTGTCGGGGCTGGGTTTGAACCCTAGTGTCGGGGCTGGGTATGAACCCTAGTGTCGTGGCTGGGTTTGAACCCTAGTGTCGGCCAGGGTTTGTACCCCAGTCTCAGGTCTGGGTTTGAACCCTAGTGTCGGGGCTGGGTTTGAACCTTAGTGTCATGGCTGGGTTTGAAGCCTAGTGTCGGGGCTTGGTTTGAACCCTAGTGTCAGGGCTGGGTTTGAACCCTAGTGTCGGGGCTGGGTTTGAACCCTAGTGTCGGGGCTGGGTTTGAACCCTCGTGTCGGGGCTGGGTTTGGATACTAGTGTCGGGGCTGGGTTTGAACCCTAGTGTCGGTGCTGGGTTTGAACCCAAGTCTCGGGGCTGTGTTTGAACCCTGGTGTCGGGGCTGGGTTTCAACCATAGTGTCGTGGCTCGGATTGAACCCTAGCGTCGGGGCTGGGTTTGAACCCAACTGTCGGGGCTGGGTTTGAACCCTAGTGTCGGGGCTGGGTATGAACCCTAGTGTCGTGGCTGGGTTTGAACCCTAGTGTCGGGGCTCGGTTTGAACCCCAGTGTCAGGGCTGGGTTTGAACCCTAGTGTCGGGGCTGGGTTTGAACCGAAGTGTCGGGGCTGGGTTTGAACCCAAGTGTCGGGGCTGGGTTTGAATCCTAGTGTCGGGGCTGGGTTTGAACCCTAGTGTCGGGGAGGGGTTTGAACTCTAGTCTCGGTGCTGGGTTTGAACCCTAGTGTCGGAGCTGGGTTTGAACCTAAGTGTCAGGGCTGGGTTTGAACCCTAGTGTCGGGGCTGTGTTTGAACCCCAGTGTCGGGGCTGGGTTTGAACCCTAGTGTCGGGGCTGTGTTTGAACCCTAGTGTCAGGGCTGGGTTTGAACCCTAGTGTCGGGGCTGGGTTTGAACCCAAGTGTCGGGGCTGGGTTTGAACCCTAGAGTCGGGGCTGGGTTTGAACCCTAGTGTCGGGGCTGGGTTTGAACCCCAGTGTCGGGGCTGGGTTTGAACCCCAGTGTCGGGGCTGGGTTTGAACCCCAGTGTCGGGGCTCGGTTTGAACCCTAGTCTCGGGGCTGGGTTGGAACCCTAGTGTCGAGGCTGGGTTTGAACCCCAATGTTGTGGCTCGGTTTGAAACCTAGCGTCGGGGCTGGGTTTGAACCCAAGTGTCGGGGCTGGGTTTGAACCCTAGTGTCGGGGCTGGGTATGAACCCTAGTGACGTGGCTGGGTTTGAACCCTAGTGTCGGGGCTGGGTTTGAACCCCAGTGCCAGGGCTGGGCTTGAACCCCAGTGTCGAGGCTGGGTTTGTATCCTAGTGTCGGGGACAGGTTTGAACCCAAGTGTCGGGGCTGAGTTTGAACCCCAGTGTCGGGGCTCGGTTTGAACCCGAGTGTCGGGGCTGCGTTTGAAACCTAGTGTCGAGGCTGCGTTTGAACCCTAGTGTCGAGGCTGGGTTTGAACCCCAGTGTCGGGGCTCGGTTTGAACCCTAGTGTCAGGGCTGGGTTTGAACCCCAGTGTCGGGGCTGGGTTTTAACCCTAATGTCGAGGCTGGAACTTGAACCCCAGTGTCTGGGCTGGGTTTGAAACCTAGTGTCGAGGCTGGGTTTGAAACCTAGTGTCGAGGCTGGGTTTGAACACAAATGTCGGGGCTGGGTTTGAACCCCAGTGTAGGTGCTGGGTTTGAACCCTAGTGTCGAGGCTGGGTTTGAACCCGAGTGTCGAGGCTCGGTTTGAACCCGAATGTCGAGGCTGGAACTTGAACCCCAGTGTCTGGGCTGGGTTTGAACCCTGGTGTCGAGGCTGGGTTTGAACCCTAGTGTCGAGGCTGCGTTTGAACCCTAATGTCGGGGCTGGGTTTGAACCCCAGTGTCGGGGCTGGGTTTGAACCCTCGTTTCGAGGCTGGGTTTGAACCCTAGTGTCGAGGCTGGGTTTGAACCCCAGTGTCGGGGCTCGGTTTGAACCCTAGTCTCGGGGCTGGGTTGGAACCCTCGTGTCGAGGCTGGGTTTGAACCCCAATGTTGTGGCTCGGTTTGAAACCTAGCGTCGGGGCTGGGTTTGAACCCAAGTGTCGGGGCTGGGTTTGAACCCTAGTGTCGGGGCTGGGTATGAACCCTAGTGACGTGGCTGGGTTTGAACCCTAGTGTCGGGGCTGGGTTTGAACCCCAGTGTCAGGGCTGGGCTTGAACCCCAGTGTCGAGGCTGGGTTTGTATCCTAGTGTCGGGGACAGGTTTGAACCCAAGTGTCGGGGCTGAGTTTGAACCCCAGTGTCGGGGCTCGGTTTGAACCCGAGTGTCGGGGCTGCGTTTGAAACCTAGTGTCGAGGCTGGGTTTGAACCCTAGTGTCGAGGCTGGGTTTGAACCCCAGTGTCGGGGCTCGGTTTGAACCCTAGTGTCAGGGCTGGGTTTGAATCCTAGTGTCGGGGCTGAGTTTGAACCCCAGTGTTGAGGCTGGGTTTGGACCCTAGTGTCGGGGCTGGGTTTGAACTCTCGTGTCGGGGCTGGCTTTGAACCCCAGTATCGGGGCTGGGTTTGAATCCCAGAGTCGGGGCTGGGGTTTGAATCCCTGTGTCGGGGCTGGGCCTTGACCGTAGTGTCGGGGCTCGGTTTGAACCCCAGTGTCGAGGCTGGGTTTGAATCCTAGTGTCGGGGACAGGTTTGAACCCAAGTGTCGGGGCTGAGTTTGAACCCCAGTGTCGGGGCTCGGTTTGAACCCTAGTGTCGGGGCTGCGTTTGAACCCAAGTGTCGAGGCTTGGTTTGAACCCTAGTGTCGAGGCTGGGTTTGAACCCCAGTGTCGGGGCTCGGTTTGGACACTAGTATCAGGGCTGTGTTTGAACCCCAGTGTCGGGGCTGGGTTTGAACCCTAGTGTCGGGGCTGTGTTTGAACCCTAGTGTCAGGGCTGGGTTTGAACCCTAGTGTCGGGGCTGGGTTTGAACCCAAGTGTCGGGGCTGGGTTTGAACCCTAGAGTCGGGGCTGGGTTTGAACCCCAGTGTCGGGGCTGGGTTTGAACCCCAGTGTCGGGGCTGGGTTTGAACCCCAGTGTCGGGGCTGAGTTTGAACCCCAGTGTTGAGGCTGGGTTTGAACCCTAGTGTCGGGGCTGGGTTTGAACTCTCGTGTCGGGGCTCGGTTTGAACCCTAGTGTCGGGGAGAGGTTTGAACCCTAGTGTCGGGGCTGGATTTGAACCCTTGTGTCGGGACTGGATTTGAACCCGAGTGTCGAGGCTGGGTTTTAACCCTAATGTCGAGGCTGGAACTTGAACCCCAGTGTCTGGGCTGGGTTTGAACCCTAGTGTCGAGGCTGGGTTTGAAACCTAGTGTCGAGGCTGGGTTTGAACACAAATGTCGGGGCTGGGTTTGAACCCTAGTGTCGGGGCTGGGTTTGAACCCTAGTGTCGAGGCTGGGTTTGAACCCCAGTGTCGTGGCTCGGTTTGAACCCTAGCGTCGGGGCTGGGTTTGAACCCAAGTGTCGGGGCTGGGTTTGAACCCTAGTGTCGGGGCTGGGTATGAACCCTAGTGTCGTGGCTGGGTTTGAACCCTAGTGTCGGCCAGGGTTTGTACCCCAGTCTCAGGTCTGGGTTTGAACCCTAGTGTCGGGGCTGGGTTTGAACCTTAGTGTCATGGCTGGGTTTGAAGCCTAGTGTCGGGGCTTGGTTTGAACCCTAGTGTCAGGGCTGGGTTTGAACCCTAGTGTCGGGGCTGGGTTTGAACCCTAGTGTCGGGGCTGGGTTTGAACCCTCGTGTCGGGGCTGGGTTTGGATACTAGTGTCGGGGCTGGGTTTGAACCCTAGTGTCGGTGCTGGGTTTGAACCCAAGTCTCGGGGCTGTGTTTGAACCCTGGTGTCGGGGCTGGGTTTCAACCGTAGTGTCGTGGCTCGGATTGAACCCTAGCGTCGGGGCTGGGTTTGAACCCAACTGTCGGGGCTGGGTTTGAACCCTAGTGTCGGGGCTGGGTATGAACCCTAGTGTCGTGGCTGGGTTTGAACCCTAGTGTCGGGGCTCGGTTTGAACCCCAGTGTCAGGGCTGGGTTTGAACCCTAGTGTCGGGGCTGGGTTTGAACCGAAGTGTCGGGGCTGGGTTTGAACCCAAGTGTCGGGGCTGGGTTTGAATCCTAGTGTCGGGGCTGGGTTTGAACCCTAGTGTCGGGGAGGGGTTTGAACTCTAGTCTCGGTGCTGGGTTTGAACCCTAGTGTCGGAGCTGGGTTTGAACCTAAGTGTCAGGGCTGGGTTTGAACCCTAGTGTCGGGGCTGTGTTTGAACCCCAGTGTCGGGGCTGGGTTTGAACCCTAGTGTCGGGGCTGTGTTTGAACCCTAGTGTCAGGGCTGGGTTTGAACCCTAGTGTCGGGGCTGGGTTTGAACCCAAGTGTCGGGGCTGGGTTTGAACCCTAGAGTCGGGGCTGGGTTTGAACCCTAGTGTCGGGGCTGGGTTTGAACCCCAGTGTCGGGGCTGGGTTTGAACCCCAGTGTCGGGGCTGGGTTTGAACCCCAGTGTCGGGGCTCGGTTTGAACCCTAGTCTCGGGGCTGGGTTGGAACCCTAGTGTCGAGGCTGGGTTTGAACCCCAATGTTGTGGCTCGGTTTGAAACCTAGCGTCGGGGCTGGGTTTGAACCCAAGTGTCGGGGCTGGGTTTGAACCCTAGTGTCGGGGCTGGGTATGAACCCTAGTGACGTGGCTGGGTTTGAACCCTAGTGTCGGGGCTGGGTTTGAACCCCAGTGCCAGGGCTGGGCTTGAACCCCAGTGTCGAGGCTGGGTTTGTATCCTAGTGTCGGGGACAGGTTTGAACCCAAGTGTCGGGGCTGAGTTTGAACCCCAGTGTCGGGGCTCGGTTTGAACCCGAGTGTCGGGGCTGCGTTTGAAACCTAGTGTCGAGGCTGCGTTTGAACCCTAGTGTCGAGGCTGGGTTTGAACCCCAGTGTCGGGGCTCGGTTTGAACCCTAGTGTCAGGGCTGGGTTTGAACCCCAGTGTCGGGGCTGGGTTTGAACCCTCGTGTCGAGGCTGGGTTTGAACCCTAGTGTCGGGGCTGGGTTTGAACCCCAGTGTCAGGGCTGGGTTTGAACCCTAGTGTCGTGGCTGGGTTTGAATCCTAGTGTCGGGGCTGGGTTTGAACCCTAGTGTCAGGGAGGGGTTTGAACTCTAGTCTCGGTGCTGGGTTTGAACCCTAGTGTCGGGGCTGGGTTTGAACCTTAGTGTCAGGGCTGGGTTTGAACCCCAGTATCGGGGCTGGGTTTGAACCCTAGTGTCGAGGCTGGGTTTGAACCCTAGTGTCGGGGCTGGGTTTGAACCCCAGTGTCAGGGCTGGGTTTGAACCCTAGTGTCGGGGCTGGGTTTGAACCGACGTGTCGGGGCTGGGTTTGAACCCTAGTGTCGGAGCTGGGTTTGAACCTAAGTGTCAGGGCTAGGTTTGAACCCTAGTGTCGGGGCTGTGTTTGAACCCTAGTGTCAGGGACAGGTTTGAACCCTCGTGTCGGGGACAGGTTTGAACCCAAATGCCGGGGCTGGGTTTGAACCCTCGTGTCGGGGCTGGGTTTGGACACTAGTGTCGGGGCTGGGTTTGAACCCTAGTGTCAGGGCTGGATTTGAACCCTAGTGTCGGGGCAGCGTTTGAACTCAAATGCCGGGGCTGGGTTTGAACCCTGGTGTCGGGGCTGGGTTTCAACCGCAGTGTCGGGGCTGGGTTTGAACCCCAGTATCGGGGCTGGGTTTGAATCCCAGAGTCGGGGCTCGGTTTGAATCCCTGTGTCGGAGCTGGGCCTTGACCCTCGTGTCGGGGCTCGGTTTGAACCCCAGTGTCGAGGCTGGGTTTGAATCCTAGTGTCGGGGACAGGTTTGAACCCAAGTGTCGGGGCTGAGTTTGAACCCCAGTGTCGGGGCTCGGTTTGAACCCTCGAGTCGGGGCTGCGTTTGAACCCTAGTGTCGAGGCTGGGTTTGGACACTAGTGTCGGGGCTGGGTTTGAACCCTCGTGTCGGGGCTGGGTTTGGACACTAGTGTCGGGGCTGGGTTTGAACCCAAGTCTCGGGGCTGGGTTTGAACCCTGGTGTCGGGGCTGGGTTTGAACCGGAGTGTCGGGGCTGAGTTTGAACCCCAGTGTTGAGGCTGGGTTTGAACCCTAGTGTCGGGGCTGGGTTTGAACTCTCGTGTCGGGGCTGGCTTTGAACCCCAGTATCGGGGCTGGGTTTGAATCCCAGAGTCGGGGCTGGGGTTTGAATCCCTGTGTCGGGGCTGGGCCTTGACCGTAGTGTCGGGGCTCGGTTTGAACCCCAGTGTCGAGGCTGGGTTTGAATCCTAGTGTCGGGGACAGGTTTGAACCCAAGTGTCGGGGCTGAGTTTGAACCCCAGTGTCGGGGCTCGGTTTGAACCCTAGTGTCGGGGCTGCGTTTGAACCCAAGTGTCGAGGCTTGGTTTGAACCCTAGTGTCGAGGCTGGGTTTGAACCCCAGTGTCGGGGCTCGGTTTGGACACTAGTATCAGGGCTGTGTTTGAACCCCAGTGTCGGGGCTGGGTTTGAACCCTAGTGTCGGGGCTGTGTTTGAACCCTAGTGTCAGGGCTGGGTTTGAACCCTAGTGTCGGGGCTGGGTTTGAACCCAAGTGTCCGGGCTGGCTTTGAACCCTAGAGTCGGGGCTGGGTTTGAACCCTAGTGTCGGGGCTGGGTTTGAACCCCAGTGTCGGGGCTGGGTTTGAACCCCAGTGGCGGGGCTGGGTTTGAACCCCAGTGTCGGGGCTGGGTTTGAACCCCAGTGTCGGGGCTGAGTTTGAACCCTAGTGTCGGGGCCGAGTTTGAACCCTAGTGTCGGGGCTGAGTTTGAACCCCAGTGTTGAGGCTGGGTTTGAACCCTAGTGTCGGGGCTGGGTTTGAACTCTCGTGTCGGGGCTCGGTTTGAACCCTAGTGTCGGGGCTGGATTTGAACCCTTGTGTCGGGGCTGGATTTGAACCCGAGTGTCGAGGCTGGGTTTTAACCCTAATGTCGAGGCTGGAACTTGAACCCCAGTGTCTGGGCTGGGTTTGAACCCTAGTGTCGAGGCTGGGTTTGAAACCTAGTGTCGAGGCAGGGTTTGAACACAAATGTCGGGGCTGGGTTTGAACCCTAGTGTCGGGGCTGGGTTTGAACCCTAGTGTCGAGGCTGGGTTTGAACCCCAGTGTCGTGGCTCGGTTTGAACCCTAGCGTCGGGGCTGGGTTTGAACCCAAGTGTCGGGGCTGGGTTTGAACCCTAGTGTCGGGGCTGGGTATGAACCCTAGTGTCGTGGCTGGGTTTGAACCCTAGTGTCGGCCAGGGTTTGTACCCCAGTCTCAGGTCTGGGTTTGAACCCTAGTGTCGGGGCTGGGTTTGAACCTTAGTGTCAGGGCTGGGTTTGAAGCCTAGTGTCGGGGCTTGGTTTGAACCCTAGTGTCAGGGCTGGGTTTGAACCCTAGTGTCGGGGCTGGGTTTGAACCCAAGTGTCGGGGCTGGGTTTGAACCCTAGAGTCGGGGCTGGGTTTGAACCCTAGTGTCGGGGCTGGGTTTGAACCCCAGTGTCGGGGCTGGGTTTGAACCCCAGTGTCGGGGCTGGGTTTGAACCCCAGTGTCGGGGCTCGGTTTGAACCCTAGTCTCGGGGCTGGGTTGGAACCCTAGTGTCGAGGCTGGGTTTGAACCCCAATGTTGTGGCTCGGTTTGAAACCTAGCGTCGGGGCTGGGTTTGAACCCAAGTGTCGGGGCTGGGTTTGAACCCTAGTGTCGGGGCTGGGTATGAACCCTAGTGACGTGGCTGGGTTTGAACCCTAGTGTCGGGGCTGGGTTTGAACCCCAGTGCCAGGGCTGGGCTTGAACCCCAGTGTCGAGGCTGGGTTTGTATCCTAGTGTCGGGGACAGGTTTGAACCCAAGTGTCGGGGCTGAGTTTGAACCCCAGTGTCGGGGCTCGGTTTGAACCCGAGTGTCGGGGCTGCGTTTGAAACCTAGTGTCGAGGCTGCGTTTGAACCCTAGTGTCGAGGCTGGGTTTGAACCCCAGTGTCGGGGCTCGGTTTGAACCCTAGTGTCAGGGCTGGGTTTGAACCCCAGTGTCGGGGCTGGGTTTGAACCCTCGTGTCGAGGCTGGGTTTGAACCCTAGTGTCGGGGCTGGGTTTGAACCCCAGTGTCAGGGCTGGGTTTGAACCCTAGTGTCGTGGCTGGGTTTGAATCCTAGTGTCGGGGCTGGGTTTGAACCCTAGTGTCAGGGAGGGGTTTGAACTCTAGTCTCGGTGCTGGGTTTGAACCCTAGTGTCGGGGCTGGGTTTGAACCTTAGTGTCAGGGCTGGGTTTGAACCCCAGTATCGGGGCTGGGTTTGAACCCTAGTGTCGAGGCTGGGTTTGAACCCTAGTGTCGGGGCTGGGTTTGAACCCCAGTGTCAGGGCTGGGTTTGAACCCTAGTGTCGGGGCTGGGTTTGAACCGACGTGTCGGGGCTGGGTTTGAACCCTAGTGTCGGAGCTGGGTTTGAACCTAAGTGTCAGGGCTAGGTTTGAACCCTAGTGTCGGGGCTGTGTTTGAACCCTAGTGTCAGGGACAGGTTTGAACCCTCGTGTCGGGGACAGGTTTGAACCCAAATGCCGGGGCTGGGTTTGAACCCTCGTGTCGGGGCTGGGTTGGGACACTAGTGTCGGGGCTGGGTTTGAACCCTAGTGTCAGGGCTGGATTTGAACCCTAGTGTCGGGGCAGCGTTTGAACTCAAATGCCGGGGCTGGGTTTGAACCCTGGTGTCGGGGCTGGGTTTCAACCGCAGTGTCGGGGCTGGGTTTGAACCCCAGTATCGGGGCTGGGTTTGAATCCCAGAGTCGGGGCTCGGTTTGAATCCCTGTGTCGGGGCTGGGCCTTGACCCTCGTGTCGGGGCTCGGTTTGAACCCCAGTGTCGAGGCTGGGTTTGAATCCTAGTGTCGGGGACAGGTTTGAACCCAAGTGTCGGGGCTGAGTTTGAACCCCAGTGTCGGGGCTCGGTTTGAACCCTCGAGTCGGGGCTGCGTTTGAACCCTAGTGTCGAGGCTGGGTTTGGAAACTAGTGTCGGGGCTGGGTTTGAACCCTCGTGTCGGGGCTGGGTTTGGACACTAGTGTCGGGGCTGGGTTTGAACCCAAGTCTCGGGGCTGGGTTTGAACCCTGGTGTCGGGGCTGGGTTTGAACCGGAGTGTCGGGGCTGAGTTTGAACCCCAGTGTTGAGGCTGGGTTTGAACCCTAGTGTCGGGGCTGGGTTTGAACTCTCGTGTCGGGGCTGGCTTTGAACCCCAGTATCGGGGCTGGGTTTGAATCCCAGAGTCGGGGCTGGGGTTTGAATCCCTGTGTCGGGGCTGGGCCTTGACCGTAGTGTCGGGGCTCGGTTTGAACCCCAGTGTCGAGGCTGGGTTTGAATCCTAGTGTCGGGGACAGGTTTGAACCCAAGTGTCGGGGCTGAGTTTGAACCCCAGTGTCGGGGCTCGGTTTGAACCATAGTGTCGGGGCTGCGTTTGAACCCAAGTGTCGAGGCTTGGTTTGAACCCTAGTGTCGAGGCTGGGTTTGAACCCCAGTGTCGGGGCTCGGTTTGGACACTAGTATCAGGGCTGTGTTTGAACCCCAGTGTCGGGGCTGGGTTTGAACCCTAGTGTCGGGGCTGTGTTTGAACCCTAGTGTCAGGGCTGGGTTTGAACCCTAGTGTCGGGGCTGGGTTTGAACCCAAGTGTCCGGGCTGGCTTTGAACCCTAGAGTCGGGGCTGGGTTTGAACCCTAGTGTCGGGGCTGGGTTTGAACCCCAGTGTCGGGGCTGGGTTTGAACCCCAGTGGCGGGGCTGGGTTTGAACCCCAGTGTCGGGGCTGGGTTTGAACCCCAGTGTCGGGGCTGAGTTTGAACCCTAGTGTCGGGGCCGAGTTTGAACCCTAGTGTCGGGGCTGAGTTTGAACCCCAGTGTTGAGGCTGGGTTTGAACCCTAGTGTCGGGGCTGGGTTTGAACTCTCGTGTCGGGGCTCGGTTTGAACCCTAGTGTCGGGGCTGGATTTGAACCCTTGTGTCGGGGCTGGATTTGAACCCGAGTGTCGAGGCTGGGTTTTAACCCTAATGTCGAGGCTGGAACTTGAACCCCAGTGTCTGGGCTGGGTTTGAACCCTAGTGTCGAGGCTGGGTTTGAAACCTAGTGTCGAGGCAGGGTTTGAACACAAATGTCGGGGCTGGGTTTGAACCCTAGTGTCGGGGCTGGGTTTGAACCCTAGTGTCGAGGCTGGGTTTGAACCCCAGTGTCGTGGCTCGGTTTGAACCCTAGCGTCGGGGCTGGGTTTGAACCCAAGTGTCGGGGCTGGGTTTGAACCCTAGTGTCGGGGCTGGGTATGAACCCTAGTGTCGTGGCTGGGTTTGAACCCTAGTGTCGGCCAGGGTTTGTACCCCAGTCTCAGGTCTGGGTTTGAACCCTAGTGTCGGGGCTGGGTTTGAACCTTAGTGTCAGGGCTGGGTTTGAAGCCTAGTGTCGGGGCTTGGTTTGAACCCTAGTGTCAGGGCTGGGTTTGTACCCCAGTCTCAGGTCTGGGTTTGAACCCTAGTGTCGGGGCTGGGTTTGAACCCTAGTGTCGGGGCTGGGTTTGAAACCTAGTGTCGGGGCTGGGTTTGAACCCTCGTGTCGGGGCTGGGTTTGGATACTAGTGTCGGGGCTGGGTTTGAACCCTAGTGTCGGTGCTGGGTTTGAACCCAAGTCTCGGGGCTGTGTTTGAACCCTGGTGTCGGGGCTGGGTTTCAACCGTAGTGTCGTGGCTCGGATTGAACCCTAGCGTCGGGGCTGGGTTTGAACCCAACTGTCGGGGCTGGGTTTGAACCCTAGTGTCGGGGCTGGGTATGAACCCTAGTGTCGTGGCTGGGTTTGAACCCTAGTGTCGGGCTCGGTTTGAACCCCAGTGTCAGGGCTGGGTTTGAACCCCAGTGTCGGGGCTGGGTTTGAACCGAAGTGTCGGGGCTGGGTTTGAACCCAAGTGTCGGGGCTGGGTTTGAATCCTAGTGTCGGGGCTGGGTTTGAACCCTAGTGTCGGGGAGGGGTTTGAACTCTAGTCTCGGTGCTGGGTTTGAACCCTAGTGTCGGAGCTGGGTTTGAACCTCAGTGTCAGGGCTGGGTTTGAACCCTAGTGTCGGGGCTGTGTTTGAACCCCAGTGTCGGGGCTGGGTTTGAACCCTAGTGTCGGGGCTGTGTTTGAACCCTAGTGTCGGGGCTGTGTTTGAACCCTAGTGTCAGGGCTGGGTTTGAACCCTAGTGTCGGGGCTGGGTTTGAACCCAAGTGTCGGGGCTGGGTTTGAACCCTAGAGTCGGGGCTGGGTTTGAACCCTAGTGTCGGGGCTGGGTTTGAACCCCAGTGTCGGGGCTGGGTTTGAACCCCAGTGTCGGGGCTGGGTTTGAACCCCAGTGTCGGGGCTGAGTTTGAACCCTAGTGTCGGGGCCGAGTTTGAACCCTAGTGTCGGGGCTGAGTTTGAACCCCAGTGTTGAGGCTGGGTTTGAACCCTAGTGTCGGGGCTGGGTTTGAACTCTCGTGTCGGGGCTCGGTTTGAACCCTAGTGTCGGGGAGAGGTTTGAACCCTAGTGTCGGGGCTGGATTTGAACCCGAGTGTCGAGGCTGGGTTTTAACCCTAATGTCGAGGCTGGAACTTGAACCCCAGTGTCTGGGCTGGGTTTGAACCCTAGTGTCGAGGCTGGGTTTGAAACCTAGTGTCGAGGCTGGGTTTGAACCCAAATGTCGGGGCTGGGTTTGAACCCCAGTGTAGGTGCTGGGTTTGAACCCTAGTGTCGAGGCTGGGTTTGAACCCGAGTGTCGAGGCTCGGTTTGAACCCGAATGTCGAGGCTGGAACTTGAACCCCAGTGTCTGGGCTGGGTTTGAACCCTGGTGTCGAGGCTGGGTTTGAACCCTAGTGTCGAGGCTGCGTTTGAACCCTAATGTCGGGGCTGGGTTTGAACCCCAGTGTCGGGGCTGGGTTTGAACCCTCGTTTCGAGGCTGGGTTGGAACCCTCGTGTCGAGGCTGGGTTTGAACCCCAATGTTGTGGCTCGGTTTGAAACCTAGCGTCGGGGCTGGGTTTGAACCCAAGTGTCGGGGCTGGGTTTGAACCCTAGTGTCGGGGCTGGGTATGAACCCTAGTGACGTGGCTGGGTTTGAACCCTAGTGTCGGGGCTGGGTTTGAACCCCAGTGTCAGGGCTGGGCTTGAACCCCAGTGTCGAGTCTGGGTTTGTATCCTAGTGTCGGGGACAGGTTTGAACCCAAGTGTCGGGGCTGAGTTTGAACCCCAGTGTCGGGGCTCGGTTTGAACCCGAGTGTCGGGGCTGCGTTTGAAACCTAGTGTCGAGGCTGGGTTTGAACCCTAGTGTCGAGGCTGGGTTTGAACCCCAGTGTCGGGGCTCGGTTTGAACCCTAGTGTCAGGGCTGGGTTTGAACCCTAGTGTCGGGGCTGAGTTTGAACCCCAGTGTTGAGGCTGGGTTTGGACCCTAGTGTCGGGGCTGGGTTTGAACTCTCGTGTCGGGGCTGGCTTTGAACCCCAGTATCGGGGCTGGGTTTGAATCCCAGAGTCGGGGCTGGGGTTTGAATCCCTGTGTCGGGGCTGGGCCTTGACCGTAGTGTCGGGGCTCGGTTTGAACCCCAGTGTCGAGGCTGGGTTTGAATCCTAGTGTCGGGGACAGGTTTGAACCCAAGTGTCGGGGCTGAGTTTGAACCCCAGTGTCGGGGCTCGGTTTGAACCCTAGTGTCGGGGCTGCGTTTGAACCCAAGTGTCGAGGCTTGGTTTGAACCCTAGTGTCGAGGCTGGGTTTGAACCCCAGTGTCGGGGCTCGGTTTGGACACTAGTATCAGGGCTGTGTTTGAACCCCAGTGTCGGGGCTGGGTTTGAACCCTAGTGTCGGGGCTGTGTTTGAACCCTAGTGTCAGGGCTGGGTTTGAACCCAAGTGTCCGGGCTGGCTTTGAACCCTAGAGTCGGGGCTGGGTTTGAACCCCAGTGTCGGGGCTGGGTTTGAACCCCAGTGTCGGGGCTGGGTTTGAACCCCAGTGGCGGGGCTGGGTTTGAACCCCAGTGTCGGGGCTGGGTTTGAACCCCAGTGTCGGGGCTGAGTTTGAACCCTAGTGTCGGGGCCGAGTTTGAACCCTAGTGTCGGGGCTGAGTTTGAACCCCAGTGTTGAGGCTGGGTTTGAACCCTAGTGTCGGGGCTGGGTTTGAACTCTCGTGTCGGGGCTCGGTTTGAACCCTAGTGTCGGGGAGAGGTTTGAACCCTAGTGTCGGGGCTGGATTTGAACCCTAGTGTCGGGGCTGGGTTTGAACTCTCGTGTCGGGGCTCGGTTTGAACCCTAGTGTCGGGGAGAGGTTTGAACCCTAGTGTCGGGGCTGGATTTGAACCCTTGTGTCGGGGCTGGATTTGAACCCGAGTGTCGAGGCTGGGTTTTAACCCTAATGTCGAGGCTGGAACTTGAACCCCAGTGTCTGGGCTGGGTTTGAACCCTAGTGTCGAGGCTGGGTTTGAAACCTAGTGTCGAGGCTGGGTTTGAACACAAATGTCGGGGCTGGGTTTGAACCCTAGTGTCGGGGCTGGGTTTGAACCCTAGTGTCGAGGCTGGGTTTGAACCCCAGTGTCGTGGCTCGGTTTGAACCCTAGCGTCGGGGCTGGGTTTGAACGCAAGTGTCGGGGCTGGGTTTGAACCCTAGTGTCGGGGCTGGGTATGAACCCTAGTGTCGTGGCTGGGTTTGAACCCTAGTGTCGGCCAGGGTTTGTACCCCAGTCTCAGGTCTGGGTTTGAACCCTAGTGTCGGGGCTGGGTTTGAACCTTAGTGTCATGGCTGGGTTTGAAGCCTAGTGTCGGGGCTTGGTTTGAACCCTAGTGTCAGGGCTGGGTTTGAACCCTAGTGTCGGGGCTGGGTTTGAACCCTAGTGTCGGGGCTGGGTTTGAACCCTCGTGTCGGGGCTGGGTTTGGATACTAGTGTCGGGGCTGGGTTTGAACCCTAGTGTCGGTGCTGGGTTTGAACCCAAGTCTCGGGGCTGTGTTTGAACCCTGGTGTCGGGGCTGGGTTTCAACCGTAGTGTCGTGGCTCGGATTGAACCCTAGCGTCGGGGCTGGGTTTGAACCCAACTGTCGGGGCTGGGTTTGAACCCTAGTGTCGGGGCTGGGTATGAACCCTAGTGTCGTGGCTGGGTTTGAACCCTAGTGTCGGGGCTCGGTTTGAACCCCAGTGGCGGGGCTGGGTTTGAACCCCAGTGTCGGGGCTGGGTTTGAACCCCAGTGTCGGGGCTGAGTTTGAACCCAAGTGTCGGGGCCGAGTTTGAACCCTAGTGTCGGGGCTGAGTTTGAACCCCAGTGTTGAGGCTGGGTTTGAACCCTAGTGTCGGGGCTGGGTTTGAACTCTCGTGTCGGGGCTCGGTTTGAACCCTAGTGTCGGGGAGAGGTTTGAACCCTAGTGTCGGGGCTGGATTTGAACCCTTGTGTCGGGGCTGGATTTGAACCCGAGTGTCGAGGCTGGGTTTTAACCCTAATGTCGAGGCTGGAACTTGAACCCCAGTGTCTGGGCTGGGTTTGAACCCTAGTGTCGAGGCTGGGTTTGAAACCTAGTGTCGAGGCTGGGTTTGAACCCAAATGTCGGGGCTGGGTTTGAACCCCAGTGTAGGTGCTGGGTTTGAACCCTAGTGTCGAGGCTGGGTTTGAACCCGAGTGTCGAGGCTCGGTTTGAACCCGAATGTCGAGGCTGGAACTTGAACCCCAGTGTCTGGGCTGGGTTTGAACCCTGGTGTCGAGGCTGGGTTTGAACCCTAGTGTCGAGGCTGCGTTTGAACCCTAATGTCGGGGCTGGGTTTGAACCCCAGTGTCGGGGCTGGGTTTGAACCCTCGTTTCGAGGCTGGGTTGGAACCCTCGTGTCGAGGCTGGGTTTGAACCCCAATGTTGTGGCTCGGTTTGAAACCTAGCGTCGGGGCTGGGTTTGAACCCAAGTGTCGGGGCTGGGTTTGAACCCTAGTGTCGGGGCTGGGTATGAACCCTAGTGACGTGGCTGGGTTTGAACCCTAGTGTCGGGGCTGGGTTTGAACCCCAGTGTCAGGGCTGGGCTTGAACCCCAGTGTCGAGTCTGGGTTTGTATCCTAGTGTCGGGGACAGGTTTGAACCCAAGTGTCGGGGCTGAGTTTGAACCCCAGTGTCGGGGCTCGGTTTGAACCCGAGTGTCGGGGCTGCGTTTGAAACCTAGTGTCGAGGCTGGGTTTGAACCCTAGTGTCGAGGCTGGGTTTGAACCCCAGTGTCGGGGCTCGGTTTGAACCCTAGTGTCAGGGCTGGGTTTGAACCCTAGTGTCGGGGCTGAGTTTGAACCCCAGTGTTGAGGCTGGGTTTGGACCCTAGTGTCGGGGCTGGGTTTGAACTCTCGTGTCGGGGCTGGCTTTGAACCCCAGTATCGGGGCTGGGTTTGAATCCCAGAGTCGGGGCTGGGGTTTGAATCCCTGTGTCGGGGCTGGGCCTTGACCGTAGTGTCGGGGCTCGGTTTGAACCCCAGTGTCGAGGCTGGGTTTGAATCCTAGTGTCGGGGACAGGTTTGAACCCAAGTGTCGGGGCTGAGTTTGAACCCCAGTGTCGGGGCTCGGTTTGAACCCTAGTGTCGGGGCTGCGTTTGAACCCAAGTGTCGAGGCTTGGTTTGAACCCTAGTGTCGAGGCTGGGTTTGAACCCCAGTGTCGGGGCTCGGTTTGGACACTAGTATCAGGGCTGTGTTTGAACCCCAGTGTCGGGGCTGGGTTTGAACCCTAGTGTCGGGGCTGTGTTTGAACCCTAGTGTCAGGGCTGGGTTTGAACCCAAGTGTCGGGGCTGGGTTTGAACCCTAGAGTCGGGGCTGGGTTTGAACCCCAGTGTCGGGGCTGGGTTTGAACCCCAGTGTCGGGGCTGGGTTTGAACCCCAGTGGCGGGGCTGGGTTTGAACCCCAGTGTCGGGGCTGGGTTTGAACCCCAGTGTCGGGGCTGAGTTTGAACCCTAGTGTCGGGGCCGAGTTTGAACCCTAGTGTCGGGGCTGAGTTTGAACCCCAGTGTTGAGGCTGGGTTTGAACCCTAGTGTCGGGGCTGGGTTTGAACTCTCGTGTCGGGGCTCGGTTTGAACCCTAGTGTCGGGGAGAGGTTTGAACCCTAGTGTCGGGGCTGGATTTGAACCCTTGTGTCGGGGCTGGATTTGAACCCGAGTGTCGAGGCTGGGTTTTAACCCTAATGTCGAGGCTGGAACTTGAACCCCAGTGTCTGGGCTGGGTTTGAACCCTAGTGTCGAGGCTGGGTTTGAAACCTAGTGTCGAGGCTGGGTTTGAACACAAATGTCGGGGCTGGGTTTGAACCCTAGTGTCGGGGCTGGGTTTGAACCCTAGTGTCGAGGCTGGGTTTGAACCCCAGTGTCGTGGCTCGGTTTGAACCCTAGCGTCGGGGCTGGGTTTGAACGCAAGTGTCGGGGCTGGGTTTGAACCCTAGTGTCGGGGCTGGGTATGAACCCTAGTGTCGTGGCTGGGTTTGAACCCTAGTGTCGGCCAGGGTTTGTACCCCAGTCTCAGGTCTGGGTTTGAACCCTAGTGTCGGGGCTGGGTTTGAACCTTAGTGTCATGGCTGGGTTTGAAGCCTAGTGTCGGGGCTTGGTTTGAACCCTAGTGTCAGGGCTGGGTTTGAACCCTAGTGTCGGGGCTGGGTTTGAACCCTAGTGTCGGGGCTGGGTTTGAACCCTCGTGTCGGGGCTGGGTTTGGATACTAGTGTCGGGGCTGGGTTTGAACCCTAGTGTTGGTGCTGGGTTTGAACCCAAGTCTCGGGGCTGTGTTTGAACCCTGGTGTCGGGGAGAGGTTTGAACCCTAGTGTCAGGGCTGGGTTTGAACCCCAGTGTCGGGGCTGGGTTTGAACCCTAGCGTCGGGGCTGGGTTTGAACCCAACTGTCGGGGCTGGGTTTGAACCCTAGTGTCGGGGCTGGGTATGAACCCTAGTGTCGTGGCTGGGTTTGAACCCTAGTGTCGGGGCTCGGTTTGAACCCCAGTGTCAGGGCTGGGTTTGAACCCTAGTGTCGGGGCTGGGTTTGAACCGAAGTGTCGGGGCTGGGTTTGAACCCAAGTGTCGGGGCTGGGTTTGAATCCTAGTGTCGGGGCTGGGTTTGAACCCTAGTGTCGGGGAGGGGTTTGAACTCTAGTCTCGGTGCTGGGTTTGAACCCTAGTGTCGGAGCTGGGTTTGAACCTAAGTGTCAGGGCTGGGTTTGAACCCTAGTGTCGGGGCTGTGTTTGAACCCCAGTGTCGGGGCTGGGTTTGAACCCTAGTGTCGGGGCTGGGTTTGAACCCAAGTGTCGGGGCTGGGTTTGAACCCTAGAGTCGGGGCTGGGTTTGAACCCTAGTGTCGGGGCTGGGTTTGAACCCCAGTGTCGGGGCTGGGTTTGAACCCCAGTGTCGGGGCTGGGTTTGAACCCCAGTGTCGGGGCTCGGTTTGAACCCTAGTCTCGGGGCTGGGTTGGAACCCTAGTGTCGAGGCTGGGTTTGAACACCAATGTTGTGGCTCGGTTTGAACCCGAGTGTCGGGGCTGCGTTTGAAACCTAGTGTCGAGGCTGGGTTTGAACCCTAGTGTCGAGGCTGGGTTTGTATCCTAGTGTCGGGGACAGGTTTGAACCCAAGTGTCGGGGCTGAGTTTGAACCCCAGTGTCGGGGCTCGGTTTGAACCCGAGTGTCGGGGCTGCGTTTGAAACCTAGTGTCGAGGCTGGGTTTGAACCCTAGTGTCGAGACTGGGTTTGAACCCCAGTGTCGGGGCTCGGTTTGAACCCTAGTGTCAGGGCTGGGTTTGAACCCTAGTGTCGGGCTGTGTTTGAACCTTAGTGACAGGGCTGGGTTTGAACCCCAGTGTCAGGGCTGGGTTTGAACCCTCGTGTCGAGGCTGGGTTTGAACCCTAGTGTCGGGGCTGGGTTTTAACCCCAGTGTCAGGGCTGGGTTTGAACCCTAGTGTCGTGGCGGGGTTTGAATCCTAGTGTCGGGGCTGGGTTTGAACCCTAGTGTCAGGGAGGGGTTTGAACTCTAGTCTCGGTGCTGGGTTTGAACCCTAGTGTCGGGGCTGGGTTTGAACCTTAGTGTCAGGGCTGGGTTTGAACCCCAGTATCGGGGCTGGGTTTGAACCCTAGTGTCGAGGCTGGGTTTGAACCCTAGTGTCGGGGCTGGGTTTGAACCCCAGTGTCAGGGCTGGGTTTGAACCCTAGTGTCGGGGCTGGGTTTGAACCGACGTGTCGGGGCTGGGTTTGAACCCTAGTGTCTGGAGGGGTTTGAACTCTAGTCTCGGTGCTGGGTTTGAACCCTAGTGTCGGAGCTGGGTTTGAACCTAAGTGTCAGGGCTAGGTTTGAACCCTAGTGTCGGGGCTGTGTTTCAACCCTAGTGTCAGGGACAGGTTTGAACCCTCGTATCGGGGACAGGTTTGAACCCAAATGCCGGGGCTGGGTTTGAACCCTCGTGTCGGGGCTGGGTTTGGACACTAGTGTCGGGGCTGGGTTTGAACCCTAGTGTCAGGGCTGGATTTGAACCCTAGTGTCGGGGCAGCGTTTGAACCCAAATGCCGGGGCTGGGTTTGAACCCTGATGTCGGGGCTGGGTTTCAACCGCAGTGTCGGGGCTGGGTTTGAACCCCAGTATCGGGGCTGGGTTTGAATCCCAGAGTCGGGGCTCGGTTTGAATCCCTGTGTCGGGGCTGGGCCTTGACCCTCGTGTCGGGGCTCGGTTTGAACCCCAGTGTCGAGGCTGGGTTTGAATCCTAGTGTCGGGGACAGGTTTGAACCCAAGTGTCGGGGCTGAGTTTGAACCCCAGTGTCGGGGCTCGGTTTGAACCCTCGAGTCGGGGCTGCGTTTGAACCCTAGTGTCGAGGCTGAGTTTGGACACTAGTGTCGGGGCTGGGTTTGAACCCTCGTGTCGGGGCTGGGTTTGGACACTAGTGTCGGGGCTGGGTTTGAACCCAAGTCTCGGGGCTGGGTTTGAACCCTGGTGTCGGGGCTGGGTTTGAACCGGAGTGTCGGGGCTGAGTTTGAACCCCAGTGTTGAGGCTGGGTTTGAACCCTAGTGTCGGGGCTGGGTTTGAACTCTCGTGTCGGGGCTGGCTTTGAACCCCAGTATCGGGGCTGGGTTTGAATCCCAGAGTCGGGGCTGGGGTTTGAATCCCTGTGTCGGGGCTGGGCCTTGACCGTAGTGTCGGGGCTCGGTTTGAACCCCAGTGTCGAGGCTGGGTTTGAATCCTAGTGTCGGGGACAGGTTTGAACCCAAGTGTCGGGGCTGAGTTTGAACCCCAGTGTCGGGGCTCGGTTTGAACCCTAGTGTCGGGGCTGCGTTTGAACCCAAGTGTCGAGGCTTGGTTTGAACCCTAGTGTCGAGGCTGGGTTTGAACCCCAGTGTCGGGGCTCGGTTTGGACACTAGTATCAGGGCTGTGTTTGAACCCCAGTGTCGGGGCTGGGTTTGAACCCTAGTGTCGGGGCTGTGTTTGAATCCTAGTGGCAGGGCTGGGTTTGAACCCTAGTGTCGGGGCTGGGTTTGAACCCAAGTGTCGGGGCTGGGTTTGAACCCTAGAGTCGGGGCTGGGTTTGAACCCTAGTGTCGGGGCTGGGTTTGAACCCCAGTGTCGGGGCTGGGTTTGAACCCCAGTGGCGGGGCTGGGTTTGAACCCCAGTGTCGGGGCTGGGTTTGAACCCCAGTGTCGGGGCTGAGTTTGAACCCTAGTGTCGGGGCCGAGTTTGAACCCTAGTGTCGGGGCTGTGTTTGAACCCCAGTGTTGAGGCTGGGTTTGAACCCTAGTGTCGGGGCTGGGTTTGAACTCTCGTGTCGGGGCTCGGTTTGAACCCTAGTGTCGGGGAGAGGTTTGAACCCTAGTGTCGGGGCTGGATTTGAACCCTTGTGTCGGGGCTGGATTTGAACCCGAGTGTCGAGGCTGGGTTTTAACCCTAATGTCGAGGCTGGAACTTGAACCCCAGTGTCTGGGCTGGGTTTGAACCCTAGTGTCGAGGCTGGGTTTGAAACCTAGTGTCGAGGCTGGGTTTGAACTCAAATGTCGGGGCTGGGTTTGAACCCTAGTGTCGGGGCTGGGTTTGAACCCTAGTGTCGAGGCTGGGTTTGAACTCCAGTGTCGTGGCTCGGTTTGAACCCTAGCGTCGGGGCTGGGTTTGAACCCAAGTGTCGGGGCTGGGTTTGAACCCTAGTGTCGGGGCTGGGTATGAACCCTAGTGTCGTGGCTGGGTTTGAACCCTAGTGTCGGCCAGGGTTTGTACCCCAGTCTCAGGTCTGGGTTTGAACCCTAGTGTCGGGGCTGGGTTTGAACCTTAGTGTCAGGGCTGGGTTTGAAGCCTAGTGTCGGGGCTTGGTTTGAACCCTAGTGTCAGGGCTGGGTTTGAACCCTAGTGTCGGGGCTGGGTTTGAACCCTAGTGTCGGGGCTGGGTTTGAACCCTCGTGTCGGGGCTGGGTTTGGATACAAGTGTCGGGGCTGGGTTTGAACCCTAGTGTCGGTGCTGGGTTTGAACCCAAGTCTCGGGGCTGTGTTTGAACCCTGGTGTCGGGGCTGGGTTTCAACCGTAGTGTCGTGGCTCGGATTGAACCCTAGCGTCGGGGCTGGGTTTGAACCCAACTGTCGGGGCTGGGTTTGAACCCTAGTGTCGGGGCTGGGTATGAACCCGAGTGTCGTGGCTGGGTTTGAACCCTAGTGTTGGGGCTCGGTTTGAACCCAACTGTCGGGGCTCGGTTTGAACCCAACTGTCGGGGCTGGGTTTGAACCCAACTGTCGGGGCTGGGTTTGAACCCTAGTGTCAGGGCTGGGTTTGAACCCTAGTGTCGGGGCTGTGTTTGAACCCTAGTGTCAGGGCTGGGTTTGAACCCTAGTGTCGAGGCTGGGTTTGAACCCTAGTGTCAGGGCTGTGTTTGAACCCTAGTGTCAGGGCTGGGTTTGAACCCTAGTGTCGAGGCTGGGTTTGAACCCTAATGTCGGGGCTGTGTTTGAACCCCAGTGTCGGGGCTGGGTTTGAACCCTAGTGTCGGGGCTGTGTTTGAACCCTAGTGTCAGGGCTGGGTTTGAACCCTAGTGTCGAGGCTGGGTTTGAACCCTAGTGTCGAGGCTGGGTTTGAACCCTAATGTCGGGGCTGGGTTTGAACCCCAGTATCGGGGCTGGGTTTGAACCCTCGTGTCGAGGCTGGGTTTGAACCCTAGTGTCGGGGCTGGGTTTGAACCCCAGTGTCAGGGCTGGGTTTGAACCCTAGTGTCGTGGCTGGGTTTGAATCCTAGTGTCGGGGCTGGGTTTGAACCCTAGTGTCAGGGAGGGGTTTGAACTCTAGTCTCGGTGCTGGGTTTGAACCCTAGTGTCGGGGCTGGGTTTGAACCTTAGTGTCAGGGCTGGGTTTGAACCCCAGTATCGGGGCTGGGTTTGAACCCTAGTGTCGAGGCTGGGTTTGAACCCTAGTGTCGGGGCTGGGTTTGAACCCCAGTGTCAGGGCTGGGTTTGAACCCTAGTGTCGGGGCTGGGTTTGAACCGACGTGTCGGGGCTGGGTTTGAACCCTAGTGTCGGGGAGGGGTTTGAACTCTAGTCTCGGTGCTGGGTTTGAACCCTAGTGTCAGAGCTGGGTTTGAACCTAAGTGTCAGGGCTAGGTTTGAACCCTAGTGTCGGGGCTGTGTTTGAACCCTAGTGTCAGGGCTGGATTTGAACCCTAGTGTCGGGGCAGCGTTTGAACCCAAATGCCGGGGCTGGGTTTGAACCCTGGTGTCGGGGCTGGGTTTCAACCGCAGTGTCGGGGCTGGGTTTGAACCCCAGTATCGGGGCTGGGTTTGAATCCCAGAGTCGGGGCTCGGTTTGAATCCCTGTGTCGGGGCTGGGCCTTGACCCTCGTGTCGGGGCTCGGTTTGAACCCCAGTGTCGAGGCTGGGTTTGAATCCTAGTGTCGGGGACAGGTTTGAACCCAAGTGTCGGGGCTGAGTTTGAACCCCAGTGTCGGGGCTCGGTTTGAACCCTCGAGTCGGGGCTGCGTTTGAACCCTAGTGTCGAGGCTGGGTTTGGACACTAGTGTCGGGGCTGGGTTTGAACCCTCGTGTCGGGGCTGGGTTTGGACACTAGTGTCGGGGCTGGGTTTGAACCCAAGTCTCGGGGCTGGGTTTGAACCCTGGTGTCGGGGCTGGGTTTGAACCGGAGTGTCGGGGCTGAGTTTGAACCCCAGTGTTGAGGCTGGGTTTGAACCCTAGTGTCGGGGCTGGGTTTGAACTCTCGTGTCGGGGCTGGCTTTGAACCCCAGTATCGGGGCTGGGTTTGAATCCCAGAGTCGGGGCTGGGGTTTGAATCCCTGTGTCGGGGCTGGGCCTTGACCGTAGTGTCGGGGCTCGGTTTGAACCCCAGTGTCGAGGCTGGGTTTGAATCCTAGTGTCGGGGACAGGTTTGAACCCAAGTGTCGGGGCTGAGTTTGAACCCCAGTGTCGGGGCTCGGTTTGAACCCTAGTGTCGGGGCTGCGTTGGAACCCAAGTGTCGAGGCTTGGTTTGAACCCTAGTGTCGAGGCTGGGTTTGAACCCCAGTGTCGGGGCTCGGTTTGGACACTAGTATCAGGGCTGTGTTTGAACCCCAGTGTCGGGGCTGGGTTTGAACCCTAGTGTCGGGGATGTGTTTGAACCCTAGTGTCAGGGCTGGGTTTGAACCCTAGTGTCGGGGCTGGGTTTGAACCCAAGTGTCGGGGCTGGGTTTGAACCCTAGAGTCGGGGCTGGGTTTGAATCCTAGTGTCGGGGCTGGGTTTGAACCCCAGTGTCGGGGCTGGGTTTGAACCCCAGTGGCGGGGCTGGGTTTGAACCCCAGTGTCGGGGCTGGGTTTGAACCCCAGTGTCGGGGCTGAGTTTGAACCCTAGTGTCGGGGCCGAGTTTGAACCCTAGTGTCGGGGCTGAGTTTGAACCCCAGTGTTGAGGCTGGGTTTGAACCCTAGTGTCGGGGCTGGGTTTGAACTCTCGTGTCGGGGCTCGGTTTGAACCCTAGTGTCGGGGAGAGGTTTGAACCCTAGTGTCGGGTCTGGATTTGAACCCTTGTGTCGGGGCTGGATTTGAACCCGAGTGTCGAGGCTGGGTTTTAACCCTAATGTCGAGGCTGGAACTTGAACCCCAGTGTCTGGGCTGGGTTTGAACCCTAGTGTCGAGGCTGGGTTTGAAACCTAGTGTCGAGGCTGGGTTTGAACACAAATGTCGGGGCTGGGTTTGAACCCTAGTGTCGGGGCTGGGTTTGAACCCTAGTGTCGAGGCTGGGTTTGAACCCCAGTGTCGTGGCTCGGTTTGAACCCTAGCGTCGGGGCTGGGTTTGAACCCAAGTGTCGGGGCTGGGTTTGAACCCTAGTGTCGGGGCTGGGTATGAACCCTAGTGTCGTGGCTGGGTTTGAACCCTAGTGTCGGCCAGGGTTTGTACCCCAGTCTCAGGTCTGGGTTTGAACCCTAGTGTCGGGGCTGGGTTTGAACCTTAGTGTCAGGGCTGGGTTTGAAGCCGAGTGTCGGGGCTGGGTTTGAACCTTAGTGTCAGGGCTGGGTTTGAACCCCAGTATCGGGGCTGGGTTTGAACCCTAGTGTCGAGGCTGGGTTTGAACCCTAGTGTCGGGGCTGGGTTTGAACCCCAGTGTCAGGGCTGGGTTTGAACCCTAGTGTCGGGGCTGGGTTTGAACCGACGTGTCGGGGCTGGGTTTGAACCCTAGTGTCGGGGAGGGGTTTGAACTCTAGTCTCGGTGCTGGGTTTGAACCCTAGTGTCGGAGCTGGGTTTGAACCTTAGTGTCAGGGCTAGGTTTGAACCCTAGTGTCGGGGCTGTGTTTGAACCCTAGTGTCAGGGACAGGTTTGAACCCTCGTGTCGGGGACAGGTTTGAACCCAAATGCCGGGGCTGGGTTTGAACCCTCGTGTCGGGGCTGGGTTTGGACACTAGTGTCGGGGCTGGGTTTGAACCCTAGTGTCAGGGCTGGATTTGAACCCTAGTGTCGGGGCAGCGTTTGAACCCAAATGCCGGGGCTGGGTTTGAACCCTGGTGTCGGGGCTGGGTTTCAACCGCAGTGTCGGGGCTGGGTTTGAACCCCAGTATCGGGGCTGGGTTTGAATCCCAGAGTCGGGGCTCGGTTTGAATCCCTGTGTCGGGGCTGGGCCTTGACCCTCGTGTCGGGGCTCGGTTTGAACCCCAGTGTCGAGGCTGGGTTTGAATCCTAGTGTCGGGGACAGGTTTGAACCCAAGTGTCGGGGCTGAGTTTGAACCCCAGTGTCGGGGCTCGGTTTGAACCCTCGAGTCGGGGCTGCGTTTGAACCCTAGTGTCGAGGCTGGGTTTGGACACTAGTGTCGGGGCTGGGTTTGAACCCTCGTGTCGGGGCTGGGTTTGGACACTAGTGTCGGGGCTGGGTTTGAACCCAAGTCTCGGGGCTGGGTTTGAACCCTGGTGTCGGGGCTGGGTTTGAACCGGAGTGTCGGGGCTGAGTTTGAACCCCAGTGTTGAGGCTGGGTTTGAACCCTAGTGTCGGGGCTGGGTTTGAACTCTCGTGTCGGGGCTGGCTTTGAACCCCAGTATCGGGGCTGGGTTTGAATCCCAGAGTCGGGGCTGGGGTTTGAATCCCTGTGTCGGGGCTGGGCCTTGACCGTAGTGTCGGGGCTCGGTTTGAACCCCAGTGTCGAGGCTGGGTTTGAATCCTAGTGTCGGGGACAGGTTTGAACCCAAGTGTCGGGGCTGAGTTTGAACCCCAGTGTCGGGGCTCGGTTTGAACCCTAGTGTCGGGGCTGCGTTTGAACCCAAGTGTCGGGGCTCGGTTTGGACACTAGTATCAGGGCTGTGTTTGAACCCCAGTGTCGGGGCTGGGTTTGAACCCTAGTGTCGGGGATGTGTTTGAACCCTAGTGTCAGGGCTGGGTTTGAACCCTAGTGTCGGGGCTGGGTTTGAACCCAAGTGTCGGGGCTGGGTTTGAACCCTAGAGTCGGGGCTGGGTTTGAACCCTAGTGTCGGGGCTGGGTTTGAACCCCAGTGTCGGGGCTGGGTTTGAACCCCAGTGGCGGGGCTGGGTTTGAACCCCAGTGTCGGGGCTGGGTTTGAACCCCAGTGTCGGGGCTGAGTTTGAACCCTAGTGTCGGGGCCGAGTTTGAACCCTAGTGTCGGGGCTGAGTTTGAACCCCAGTGTTGAGGCTGGGTTTGAACCCTAGTGTCGGGGCTGGGTTTGAACTCTCGTGTCGGGGCTCGGTTTGAACCCTAGTGTCGGGGAGAGGTTTGAACCCTAGTGTCGGGTCTGGATTTGAACCCTTGTGTCGGGGCTGGATTTGAACCCGAGTGTCGAGGCTGGGTTTTAACCCTAATGTCGAGGCTGGAACTTGAACCCCAGTGTCTGGGCTGGGTTTGAACCCTAGTGTCGAGGCTGGGTTTGAAACCTAGTGTCGAGGCTGGGTTTGAACACAAATGTCGGGGCTGGGTTTGAACCCTAGTGTCGGGGCTGGGTTTGAACCCTAGTGTCGAGGCTGGGTTTGAACCCCAGTGTCGTGGCTCGGTTTGAACCCTAGCGTCGGGGCTGGGTTTGAACCCAAGTGTCGGGGCTGGGTTTGAACCCTAGTGTCGGGGCTGGGTATGAACCCTAGTGTCGTGGCTGGGTTTGAACCCTAGTGTCGGCCAGGGTTTGTACCCCAGTCTCAGGTCTGGGTTTGAACCCTAGTGTCGGGGCTGGGTATGAACCCTAGTGTCGGGGCTGGGTTTGAACCTTAGTGTCAGGGCTGGGTTTGAAGCCGAGTGTCGGGGCTTGGTTTGAACCCTAGTGTCAGGGCTGGATTTGAACCCTAGTGTCGGGGCTGGGTTTGAACCCTAGTGTCGGGGCTGGGTTTGAACCCTCGTGTCGGGGCTGGGTTTGGATACTAGTGTCGGGGCTGGGTTTGAACCCTAGTGTCGGTGCTGGGTTTGAACCCAAGTCTCGGGGCTGTGTTTGAACCCTGGTGTCGGGGCTGGGTTTCAACCGTAGTGTCGTGGCTCGGATTGAACCCTAGCGTCGGGGTTGGGTTTGAACCCAACTGTCGGGGCTGGGTTTGAACCCTAGTGTCGGGGCTGGGTATGAACCCTAGTGTCGTGGCTGGGTTTGAACCCTAGTGTCGGGGCTCGGTTTGAACCCCAGTGTCAGGGCTGGGTTTGAACCCTAGTGTCGGGGCTGTGTTTGAACCCAAGTGTCGGGGCTGGGTTTGAATCCTAGTGTCGGGGCTGGGTTTGAACCCTAGTGTCGGGGAGGGGTTTGAACTCTAGTCTCGGTGCTGGGTTTGAACCCTAGTGTCGGAGCTGGGTTTGAACCTAAGTGTCAGGGCTGGGTTTGAACCCTAGTGTCGGGGCTGTGTTTGAACCCCAGTGTCGGGGCTGGGTTTGAACCCTAGTGTCGGGGCTGTGTTTGAACCCTAGTGTCAGGGCTGGGTTTGAACCCTAGTGTCGGGGCTGGGTTTGAACCCAAGTGTCGGGGCTGGGTTTGAACCCTAGAGTCGGGGCTGGGTTTGAACCCTAGTGTCGGGGCTGGGTTTGAACCCCAGTGTCGGGGCTGGGTTTGAACCCCAGTGTCGGGGCTGGGTTTGAACCCTAGTGTCGGGGCCGAGTTTGAACCCTAGTGTCGGGGCTGAGTTTGAACCCCAGTGTTGAGGCTGGGTTTGAACCCTAGTGTCGAGGCTGGGTTTGAACCCTAATGTCGGGGCTGGGTTTGAACCCCAGTGTCGGGGCTGAGTTTGAACCCTAGTGTCGGGGCCGAGTTTGAACCCTAGTGTCGGGGCTGAGTTTGAACCCCAGTGTTGAGGCTGGGTTTGAACCCTAGTGTCGAGGCTGGGTTTGAACCCTAGTGTCGGGGCTGGGTTTGAACCCCAGTGTCGGGGCTGAGTTTGAACCCTAGTGTCGGGGCCGAGTTTGAACCCTAGTGTCGGGGCTGAGTTTGAACCCCAGTGTTGAGGCTGGGTTTGAACCCTAGTGTCGAGGCTGGGTTTGAACCCTAATGTCGGGGCTGGGTTTGAACCCCAGTATCGGGGCTGGGTTTGAACCCTCGTGTCGAGGCTGGGTTTGAACCCTAGTGTCGGGGCTGGGTTTGAACCCCAGTGTCAGGGCTGGGTTTGAACCCTAGTGTCGTGGCTGGGTTTGAATCCTAGTGTCGGGGCTGGGTTTGAACCCTAGTGTCAGGGAGGGGTTTGAACTCTAGTCTCGGTGCTGGGTTTGAACCCTGGTGTCGGGGCTGGGTTTGAACCTTAGTGTCAGGGCTGGGTTTGAACCCCAGTATCGGGGCTGGGTTTGAACCCTAGTGTCGAGGCTGGGTTTGAACCCTAGTGTCGGGGCTGGGTTTGAACCCCAGTGTCAGGGCTGGGTTTGAACCCTAGTGTCGGGGCTGGGTTTGAACCGACGTGTCGGGGCTAGGTTTGAACCCTAGTGTCAGGGACAGGTTTGAACCCTCGTGTCGTGGACAGGTTTGAACCCAAATGCCGGGGCTGGGTTTGAACCCTCGTGTCGGGGCTGGGTTTGGACACTAGTGTCGGGGCTGGGTTTGAACCCTAGTGTCAGGGCTGGATTTGAACCCGAGTGTCGGGGCAGCGTTTGAACCCAAATGCCGGGGCTGGGTTTGAACCCTGGTGTCGGGGCTGGGTTTCAACCGCAGTGTCGGGGCTGGGTTTGAACCCCAGTATCGGGGCTGGGTTTGAATCCCAGAGTCGGGGCTCGGTTTGAATCCCTGTGTCGGGGCTGGGCCTTGACCCTCGTGTCGGGGCTCGGTTTGAACCCCAGTGTCGAGGCTGGGTTTGAATCCTAGTGTCGGGGACAGGTTTGAACCCAAGTGTCGGGGCTGAGTTTGAACCCCAGTGTCGGGGCTCGGTTTGAACCCTCGAGTCGGGGCTGCGTTTGAACCCTAGTGTCGAGGCTGGGTTTGGACACTAGTGTCGGGGCTGGGTTTGAACCCTCGTGTCGGAGCTGGGTTTGGACACAAATGTCGGGGCTGGGTTTGAACCCTAGTGTCGGGGCTGGGTTTGAACCCTAGTGTCGAGGCTGGGTTTGAACCCCAGTGTCGTGGCTCGGTTTGAACCCTAGCGTCGGGGCTGGGTTTGAACCCAAGTGTCGGGGCTGGGTTTGAACCCCAGTATCGGGGCTGGGTTTGAATCCCAGAGTCGGGGCTGGGGTTTGAATCCCTGTGTCGGGGCTGGGCCTTGACCCTAGTGTCGTGGCTGGGTTTGAACCCTAGTGTCGGCCAGGGTTTGTACCCCAGTCTCAGGTCTGGGTTTGAACCCTAGTGTCGGGGCTGGGTTTGAACCTTAGTGTCAGGGCTGGGTTTGAAGCCGAGTGTCGGGGCTGGGTTTGAACCTTAGTGTCAGGGCTGGGTTTGAACCCCAGTATCGGGGCTGGGTTTGAACCCTAGTGTCGAGGCTGGGTTTGAACCCTAGTGTCGGGGCTGGGTTTGAACCCCAGTGTCAGGGCTGGGTTTGAACCCTAGTGTCGGGGCTGGGTTTGAACCGACGTGTCGGGGCTGGGTTTGAACCCTAGTGTCGGGGAGGGGTTTGAACTCTAGTCTCGGTGCTGGGTTTGAACCCTAGTGTCGGAGCTGGGTTTGAACCTTAGTGTCAGGGCTAGGTTTGAACCCTAGTGTCGGGGCTGTGTTTGAACCCTAGTGTCAGGGACAGGTTTGAACCCTCGTGTCGGGGACAGGTTTGAACCCAAATGCCGGGGCTGGGTTTGAACCCTCGTGTCGGGGCTGGGTTTGGACACTAGTGTCGGGGCTGGGTTTGAACCCTAGTGTCAGGGCTGGATTTGAACCCTAGTGTCGGGGCAGCGTTTGAACCCAAATGCCGGGGCTGGGTTTGAACCCTGGTGTCGGGGCTGGGTTTCAACCGCAGTGTCGGGGCTGGGTTTGAACCCCAGTATCGGGGCTGGGTTTGAATCCCAGAGTCGGGGCTCGGTTTGAATCCCTGTGTCGGGGCTGGGCCTTGACCCTCGTGTCGGGGCTCGGTTTGAACCCCAGTGTCGAGGCTGGGTTTGAATCCTAGTGTCGGGGACAGGTTTGAACCCAAGTGTCGGGGCTGAGTTTGAACCCCAGTGTCGGGGCTCGGTTTGAACCCTCGAGTCGGGGCTGCGTTTGAACCCTAGTGTCGAGGCTGGGTTTGGACACTAGTGTCGGGGCTGGGTTTGAACCCTCGTGTCGGGGCTGGGTTTGGACACTAGTGTCGGGGCTGGGTTTGAACCCAAGTCTCGGGGCTGGGTTTGAACCCTGGTGTCGGGGCTGGGTTTGAACCGGAGTGTCGGGGCTGAGTTTGAACCCCAGTGTTGAGGCTGGGTTTGAACCCTAGTGTCGGGGCTGGGTTTGAACTCTCGTGTCGGGGCTGGCTTTGAACCCCAGTATCGGGGCTGGGTTTGAATCCCAGAGTCGGGGCTGGGGTTTGAATCCCTGTGTCGGGGCTGGGCCTTGACCGTAGTGTCGGGGCTCGGTTTGAACCCCAGTGTCGAGGCTGGGTTTGAATCCTAGTGTCGGGGACAGGTTTGAACCCAAGTGTCGGGGCTGAGTTTGAACCCCAGTGTCGGGGCTCGGTTTGAACCCTAGTGTCGGGGCTGCGTTTGAACCCAAGTGTCGGGGCTCGGTTTGGACACTAGTATCAGGGCTGTGTTTGAACCCAAGTGTCGGGGCTGGGTTTGAACCCTAGAGTCGGGGCTGGGTTTGAACCCTAGTGTCGGGGCTGGGTTTGAACCCCAGTGTCGGTGCTGGGTTTGAACCCCAGTGGCGGGGCTGGGTTTGAACCCCAGTGTCGGGGCTGGGTTTGAACCCCAGTGTCGGGGCTGAGTTTGAACCCTAGTGTCGGGGCCGAGTTTGAACCCTAGTGTCGGGGCTGAGTTTGAACCCCAGTGTTGAGGCTGGGTTTGAACCCTAGTGTCGGGGCTGGGTTTGAACTCTCGTGTCGGGGCTCGGTTTGAACCCTAGTGTCGGGGAGAGGTTTGAACCCTAGTGTCGGGGCTGGATTTGAACCCTTGTGTCGGGGCTGGATTTGAACCCGAGTGTCGAGGCTGGGTTTTAACCCTAATGTCGAGGCTGGAACTTGAACCCCAGTGTCTGGGCTGGGTTTGAACCCTAGTGTCGAGGCTGGGTTTGAACACAAATGTCGGGGCTGGGTTTGAACCCTAGTGTCGGGGCTGGGTTTGAACCCTAGTGTCGAGGCTGGGTTTGAACCCCAGTGTCGTGGCTCGGTTTGAACCCTAGCGTCGGGGCTGGGTTTGAACCCAAGTGTCGGGGCTGGGTTTGAACCCTAGTGTCGGGGCTGGGTATGAACCCTAGTGTCGTGGCTGGGTTTGAACCCTAGTGTCGGCCAGGGTTTGTACCCCAGTCTCAGGTCTGGGTTTGAACCCTAGTGTCGGGGCTGGGTTTGAACCTTAGTGTCAGGGCTGGGTTTGAAGCCGAGTGTCAGGGCTGGGTTTGAAGCCTAGTGTCGGGGCTGGGTTTGAACCCTAGTGTCAGGGCTGGATTTGAACCCTAGTGTCGGGGCTGGGTTTGAACCCTAGTGTCGGGGCTGGGTTTGAACCCTCGTGTCGGGGCTGGGTTTGGATACTAGTGTCGGGGCTGGGTTTGAACCCTAGTGTCGGTGCTGGGTTTGAACCCAAGTCTCGGGGCTGTGTTTGAACCCTGGTGTCGGGGCTGGGTTTCAACCGTAGTGTCGTGGCTCGGATTGAACCCTAGCGTCGGGGCTGGGTTTGAACCCAACTGTCGGGGCTGGGTTTGAACCCTAGTGTCGGGGCTGGGTTTGAACCCTAGTGTCGGGGCTCGGTTTGAACCCCAGTGTCAGGGCTGGGTTTGAACCCTAGTGTCGGGGTTGGGTTTGAACCGAAGTGTCGGGGCTGGGTTTGAACCCAAGTGTCGGGGCTGGGTTTGAATCCTAGTGTCGGGGCTGGGTTTGAACCCTAGTGTCGGGGAGGGGTTTGAACTCTAGTCTCGGTGCTGGGTTTGAACCCTAGTGTCGGAGCTGGGTTTGAACATAAGTGTCAGGGCTGGGTTTGAACCCTAGTGTCGGGGCTGTGTTTGAACCCCAGTGTCGGGGCTGGGTTTGAACCCTAGTGTCGGGGCTGTGTTTGAACCCTAGTGTCAGGGCTGGGTTTGAACCCTAGTGTCGGGGCTGGGTTTGAACCCAAGTGTCGGGGCTGGGTTTGAACCCTAGAGTCGGGGCTGGGTTTGAACCCTAGTGTCGGGGCTGGGTTTGAACCCCAGTGTCGGGGCTGGGTTTGAACCCCAGTGTCGGGGCTGGGTTTGAACCCCAGTGTCGGGGCTGAGTTTGAACCCTAGTGTCGGGGCCGAGTTTGAACCCTAGTGTCGGGGCTGAGTTTGAACCCCAGTGTTGAGGCTGGGTTTGAACCCTAGTGTCGAGGCTGGGTTTGAACCCTAATGTCGGGGCTGGGTTTGAACCCCAGTATCGGGGCTGGGTTTGAACCCTCGTGTCGAGGCTGGGTTTGAACCCTAGTGTCGGGGCTGGGTTTGAACCCCAGTGTCAGGGCTGGGTTTGAACCCTAGTGTCGTGGCTGGGTTTGAATCCTAGTGTCGGGGCTGGGTTTGAACCCTAGTGTCAGGGAGGGGTTTGAACTCTAGTCTCGGTGCTGGGTTTGAACCCTGGTGTCGGGGCTGGGTTTGAACCTTAGTGTCAGGGCTGGGTTTGAACCCCAGTATCGGGGCTGGGTTTGAACCCTAGTGTCGAGGCTGGGTTTGAACCCTAGTGTCGGGGCTGGGTTTGAACCCCAGTGTCAGGGCTGGGTTTGAACCCTAGTGTCGGGGCTGGGTTTGAACCGACGTGTCGGGGCTAGGTTTGAACCCTAGTGTCAGGGACAGGTTTGAACCCTCGTGTCGTGGACAGGTTTGAACCCAAATGCCGGGGCTGGGTTTGAACCCTCGTGTCGGGGCTGGGTTTGGACACTAGTGTCGGGGCTGGGTTTGAACCCTAGTGTCAGGGCTGGATTTGAACCCGAGTGTCGGGGCAGCGTTTGAACCCAAATGCCGGGGCTGGGTTTGAACCCTGGTGTCGGGGCTGGGTTTCAACCGCAGTGTCGGGGCTGGGTTTGAACCCCAGTATCGGGGCTGGGTTTGAATCCCAGAGTCGGGGCTCGGTTTGAATCCCTGTGTCGGGGCTGGGCCTTGACCCTCGTGTCGGGGCTCGGTTTGAACCCCAGTGTCGAGGCTGGGTTTGAATCCTAGTGTCGGGGACAGGTTTGAACCCAAGTGTCGGGGCTGAGTTTGAACCCCAGTGTCGGGGCTCGGTTTGAACCCTCGAGTCGGGGCTGCGTTTGAACCCTAGTGTCGAGGCTGGGTTTGGACACTAGTGTCGGGGCTGGGTTTGAACCCTCGTGTCGGAGCTGGGTTTGGACACAAATGTCGGGGCTGGGTTTGAACCCTAGTGTCGGGGCTGGGTTTGAACCCTAGTGTCGAGGCTGGGTTTGAACCCTAGCGTCGGGGCTGGGTTTGAACCCAAGTGTCGGGGCTGGGTTTGAACCCCAGTATCGGGGCTGGGTTTGAATCCCAGAGTCGGGGCTGGGGTTTGAATCCCTGTGTCGGGGCTGGGCCTTGACCCTAGTGTCGTGGCTGGGTTTGAACCCTAGTGTCGGCCAGGGTTTGTACCCCAGTCTCAGGTCTGGGTTTGAACCCTAGTGTCGGGGCTGGGTTTGAACCTTAGTGTCAGGGCTGGGTTTGAAGCCGAGTGTCGGGGCTGGGTTTGAACCTTAGTGTCAGGGCTGGGTTTGAACCCCAGTATCGGGGCTGGGTTTGAACCCTAGTGTCGAGGCTGGGTTTGAACCCTAGTGTCGGGGCTGGGTTTGAACCCCAGTGTCAGGGCTGGGTTTGAACCCTAGTGTCGGGGCTGGGTTTGAACCGACGTGTCGGGGCTGGGTTTGAACCCTAGTGTCGGGGAGGGGTTTGAACTCTAGTCTCGGTGCTGGGTTTGAACCCTAGTGTCGGAGCTGGGTTTGAACCTTAGTGTCAGGGCTAGGTTTGAACCCTAGTGTCGGGGCTGTGTTTGAACCCTCGTGTCAGGGACAGGTTTGAACCCTCGTGTCGGGGACAGGTTTGAACCCAAATGCCGGGGCTGGGTTTGAACCCTGGTGTCGGGGCTGGGTTTCAACCGCAGTGTCGGGGCTGGGTTTGAACCCCAGTATCGGGGCTGGGTTTGAATCCCAGAGTCGGGGCTCGGTTTGAATCCCTGTGTCGGGGCTGGGCCTTGACCCTCGTGTCGGGGCTCGGTTTGAACCCCAGTGTCGAGGCTGGGTTTGAATCCTAGTGTCGGGGACAGGTTTGAACCCAAGTGTCGGGGCTGAGTTTGAACCCCAGTGTCGGGGCTCGGTTTGAACCCTCGAGTCGGGGCTGCGTTTGAACCCTAGTGTCGAGGCTGGGTTTGGACACTAGTGTCGGGGCTGGGTTTGAACCCTCGTGTCGGAGCTGGGTTTGGACACTAGTGTCTGGGCTGGGTTTGAACCCAAGTCTCGGGGCTGGGTTTGAACCCTGGTGTCGGGGCTGGGTTTGAACCGGAGTGTCGGGGCTGAGTTTGAACCCCAGTGTTGAGGCTGGGTTTGAACCCCAGTATCGGGGCTGGGTTTGAATCCCAGAGTCGGGGCTGGGGTTTGAATCCCTGTGTCGGGGCTGGGCCTTGACCGTAGTGTCGGGGCTCGGTTTGAACCCCAGTGTCGAGGCTGGGTTTGAATCCTAGTGTCGGGGACAGGTTTGAACCCAAGTGTCGGGGCTGAGTTTGAACCCCAGTGTCGGGGCTCGGTTTGAACCCTAGTGTCGGGGCTGCGTTTGAACCCAAGTGTCGAGGCTTGGTTTGAACCCTAGTGTCGAGGCTGGGTTTGAACCCCAGTGTCGGGGCTCGGTTTGGACACTAGTATCAGGGCTGTGTTTGAACCCCAGTGTCGGGGCTGGGTTTGAACCCTAGTGTCGGGGCTGTGTTTGAACCCTAGTGTCAGGGCTGGGTTTGAACCCTAGTGTCGGGGCTGGGTTTGAACCCTAGAGTCGGGGCTGGGTTTGAACCCTAGTGTCGGGGCTGGGTTTGAACCCCAGTGTCGGGGCTGGGTTTGAACCCCAGTGGCGGGGCTGGGTTTGAACCCCAGTGTCGGGGCTGGGTTTGAACCCCAGTGTCGGGGCTGAGTTTGAACCCTAGTGTCGGGGCCGAGTTTGAACCCTAGTGTCGGGGCTGAGTTTGAACCCCAGTGTTGAGGCTGGGTTTGAACCCTAGTGTCGGGGCTGGGTTTGAACTCTCGTGTCGGGGCTCGGTTTGAACCCTAGTGTCGGGGAGAGGTTTGAACCCTAGTGTCGGGGCTGGATTTGAACCCTTGTGTCGGGGCTGGATTTGAACCCGAGTGTCGAGGCTGGGTTTTAACCCTAATGTCGAGGCTGGAACTTGAACCCCAGTGTCTGGGCTGGGTTTGAACCCTAGTGTCGAGGCTGGGTTTGAAACCTAGTGTCGAGGCTGGGTTTGGACACAAATGTCGGGGCTGGGTTTGAACCCTTTGTCGCGGCTGGTTTTAAACCCTGGTGTCGTCGAAGGAAGGAATCGCAGCCCCGGGTTTCAGATAACAGTTTTCATGAGCTCTTTGCCATTTATGGCATCATCTGAGCCCATTGCAGAAATGATTGGAACAGTATGGGAGGTATTTAGCCCCTCGAACCTGTTTCGCCATTCAATTCGATCAGAGGTGACCTGCAGCTTAACTCGAGCCACCTGCCTTCGGTCCGTGACCAACTACAGTGTGTCTGCTCCCTCTATCCTTTCTATATGTTCTTTGTTTTGTGTTTCAGATGCAGCCGAGTTGATGTGGTTTGAGCGTCTGTATGTTTGGCTGCTGTGTTTGGAGAAGTACGTCATTTACCCAGCTGTGGTGCTCAATGCACTCACCAACGATGCTTTCTCTCTCAGTCGTCACAAGAAGCTCGGCATACAGTAAGCGGCTGCACATTTATAAAACACTCAGTGACTTTTATTTTTAGAAAATGTATTGACTGCCTTTACCGGTTTTCAACTGTGTTTTTGTTGATGGTGAAGGTTAATCAATTTCAACAAGGATTTCTGATGAACCATTTTGAATTATTTATCCAATTCTTTGTTGGTGCAGTGTGGCTGGACAGACCGACAATGGTCCACTGCTCTCTCGGAAAGTAGCAGGAGAGCGGGGGACAGCGTTTTACACCGAGAGTTGTCAGCGATGTTCCCGTTCATTTTTGTTTGGGTGTGCGGCCCCTTTAAGTTGTCACACGGCCCATTCACAATATGCGCACGCATGGTTTGTCCGACTTAAAAGCCGCTGAGCTGCCTGCGTGGGAGCTGCAGGCTCAAAGGGAACGTTGGCTGTGGAATGTGTGAGTTAGTGATTGAAGCAGAGACAATTCAAGAATAGGTTAGATAGGTTGTAATGTATGTACCTGTGAGCATGCTTTCAGGTTTGTGGAGTTGTTGTCGAGCCAGGGTGTCCCTGGAGATGGAGCACGCGGTGTCCACCGGTACGCTCGCGGCCTTCCACGAGAGTTGGGCACCGGAGGGACTGGAGTGCATCATCACCCCTGGCAACCAAAGTTTAATTTGTTATGTTTAATGGCCAATGTTTAATTTGTTTAATGTGTCGGTTTTAGTGCTCCTAGGGGGGCACTTGACTATTGTTTCAACTTAAAATAGTTGTGGTGGTGTTGCACTGTGAGTGGCTTAGCTAATCATGTGATGTTCACAAGATGCCAACAAACCCCAGTTAATTGAGCTCAGGCTTCCCATGATGAGGTGGGCCTGATGGATGAACTGGTCATGTTCAGTTTCATTGTTAAACCTTCGCTAATAAACCAGCTACTTCTTACAGCCAATGTGTAGCTATGAATTCTTAAGCAAAGAACCCATGACGCAAATATACTACATAGGTGGTTGAAGGAAATGGGGATGAAGGGACATGGCAACAGAGTGGGGACATGGAATTAGAATACTGCTCGTGTTGAGGATAAAAACCAACATGGACTGGTTGGACCGATTGGCTGCTTTCCGTCTTGTCATTTCTGTGTAAAGGTGCACTACAGTGTCAATATGCTATGGCAGAGGGTTGGGGGTTGTGTCTCTAAGTACCCAGATGGTGAGCTCCCCGTCTAAGTTCTATATATAGTGTCAGCTATGGCTCAGTGGGTAGCACACTCGCTTCTGAGTCAGAAGATTGTAGGTTCAAGTCCCACTCCAGGGATTTGGAAACAAAAATCTAGGCCGATTCTCCAGTGGAGTGCTGCACTGTCGGAGTTTCCGTATTTTGGATGAGACATTAAACCGAGGTCCCATCTGCCTTCTCAGGTGGATATAAAAGATCCTGTGGCACTTTGAAGAAGAGCAGGGGAGTTCTCCCTGGTGTCTTGTGCCAATATTTATCCCTCAAGCAACATAACAAAAAAACATTATCTGGTCATGATCACATTGCTGTTTGTGGGAGCTTGCTGTGCGCAAGTTGGCTGCCATGTTTCCCACATTACAACAGTGACTACACTCCAAAAGTATGTCTTGGCTGTAAAGTGCTTTGAGATGTCCACTGGTTGTGGAAGGTGCTATATAAATGCAAGTTTTTCTTTATATATTATAAATGCTACATCCGCATGAGACTCCTTTTAACTTTTTCCATACTGTGTCTGTATTTCTAATGTTAATTGGCTGTATAAACTTATCACACTACAGTTCACCTCCTTATTTGCAGCAGAGGTGTGTGCTGGAGCACCAACACTGGCAAAAGGCTGTTATCACAATGTGACACGTTTACTTAGGCAATTTCCATTACAAATGCAAATATAGGAATTTAGAATGGAAATATAAGGATGAACTATACAACTTTAAAGTAGCAACTGAATGACTGAACCAGTTATCTCCTGCCAGTTAAGCCCACCTCACCTGTAGACTGCAGCCCACGGGAGAACGACCAGCATCATCTGCATTTACTGTTGTACTTTGTGTTGCAGCTGTGATGTTTTGATGATGACCGTGGCAAGTATGAAGCTGCTCCGCTCCTCCTTCTGTAACCTGAACTACCAATACGTCACTTTGAGTTTCACAGTCCTCTTCTTCCAGTTTGACTACAGCAGCATCTCTGAGACCTTTTTGCTGGATTTCTTCTTCATGTCAATTGTATTCAGTAAGGCAAGTGGTCTCAGAAACACTGTGCTGCTGTGGATAGCATGCACACACATATTGGTGGAGTATATTGGAAACAGTCACTGTGGGATATGATGGTGAATAGTCCGTGCGGCAGGCATGGAGAGACTAGGGTCCTGAACTTAAAGAAAGGAAACTTCGACGGTATGAGACATGAATTGGCTAGGATAGACTGGCGAATGATACTTAGAGTTGACTAGATAGGCAATGGCAGACATTTAAAGGTCACATTGATGAACTACAACAATTGTACATCCCTGTCTGGCGTAAAAATAAAATGGGAAAAGTGGCTCAACCGTGGCTTACAAGGGAAATTAGGGATAGTGTTAAATCCAAGGAGGAGGCATATAAATTGGCCAGAAAAAGCAGCAAACCTGAGGACTGGGAGAAATTTAGAATTCAGCAGAGGAGGACTATGGGTTTAATTAGGAGGGGGAAAATCGAGTATGAGAGTAAGCTTGCAGGGAACATAAAAACTGACTGCAAAAGCTTCTATAGATATGTGAAGAGAAAAAGATTAGTCAAGGCAAATGTGGGTCCCCTACAGTCAGAATCAGGTGAATTCATAATCGGGAACAAGGAAATGGTAGACCAATTGAACAAATACCTTGGTTCTGTCTTCACTAAGGAAGACACAAATAACCTCCTGAAAATACTTGGGGACCGAGGGTCTAGCGAAAAGGAGGAACTGAAGGAACTGAGGGAATTCCTTATTTGTCAGGAAATTGTTAGGGAAATTGATGGGATTGAAGGCCGATAAATCCCCAGGGCCTGATAGTCTGTATCCCAGAGTACTTAAGGAAGTGGCCGTAGAAATAGTAGATGCATTGGTGATCATTTTCCAACATCCATGGACTCTGGATCAGTTCCTATTGACTGGAGGGTAGCTAATGTAACCCCATTTTTTTTTAAAAAGGAGGGAGAGAGAAAACGGGGAATTATAGACCGGTTAGCCTGACATCGGTGGTGGGGAAACTGTTGGAATCAATTAATAAAGATGTAATAGCAGCGCATTGAAAAGCAGTGACAGGATCGGTCCAAGTCAGCATGGATTTATGAAATCATGCTTGACAAATATTCTAGAATTTTTTGAGGATGTAATTAGTGGAGTGAATAAGGGAGAACCAGTGTATGTGGTGTATTTGGACTTTCAAAAGGCTTTTGACAAGGTCCCACACAAGAGATTGGTGTGCAAAATTAAGGCACATAGGATTGGGGGTAATGTATTGGCGTGGATAGAAAACTGGTTGGCAGACAGGAAACAAAGAGTAGGAATAAATGGGTCCGTTTCAGAATGGCAGGCAGTGACTGGTGGAGTACCACAAGGTTCAGTGCTGGGACCCCAGCTATTTACAATATATATTAATGATTTAGATGAAGGAATTGAGTGTAATATCTCCAAGTTTGCAGATGACACTAAGCTGGATGGCAGTGTGAGCTGTGAGGAGGATGCTAAGAGGCTGCAAGGTGACTTGAACAGGTTAGGTGAGTGGGCAAATGCATGGAAGACGCAGTATAATGTGGATAAATGTGAGGTTATTCACTTTGGTGGCAAAAACAGGAAGGCAGAATATTATCTGAATGGTGACATTAGTAAAAGGTGAGGTGCATCAGTCATTGAAAGTAGGCATGCAGGTACAGCAGACAGTTAAGAAAGCAAATGGCTTTTGGCCTTCATAGCGAGAGGATTTGAGTATAGGAGCAGGGAAATCTTGCTGCAGTTGCACAGAGCCTTGGTGAGACCACACCTGGAGTATTGTGTACAGTTTTGATCTCCTAATCTGAGGAAGGACATTCTTGCTATTGAGAGAGTGCAGCGAAGGTTCACCAGACTGATTCCTAGCATGGCAGGAATGACATATGAAGAAAGACTGGATCGACTAGGCTTATATTCACTGGAATTTAGAAGAATGAGAGGGGATCTCATAGAAGCATGTAAAATTGTGACAGGATTGGACAGGTTAAATGCAGGAAGAACGCTCCTGATGTTGGGGAAGTCCAGAACCAGGGGTCACAGTTTAAGGATAAGGGGTAAGCCATATATTCAAGAGGGAGTTAAATATGGCCCTTACGGTTAAGTGGATCAAGAGTATGGAGAGAAAGCAGGAAAGGGGTACTGAAGGAATGATCAGCCATGATCTTATTGAAAGGCGGTGCAGGCTCGAAGGGCCGAATGGCCTACTCCTGCACCTATTTTCTATGTTTCTATGTTTCTATATAGGACCGAGATGAGGAGAAACTTTTTCACCTCGAGAATTGTGAACCGATGGAATTCTCTACCACAGAAAGTTGTTGAGTCCAGTTCGTTGGATATATTCAAAAGAGAGTTAGATGTGACCCTTGCGTCTAAAGGGATCAGGGGGTATGGAGATAAGGCAGGAGTGGGGTACTGAAGTTGCATGATCAGCCATGATCATATTGAATGGTGGTGCAGGCTCGAAGGGCCGAATGACCTACTCCTGCACCTATTTTCTATGTTTCTATGAATAGTCCTTGTGGGGTATAGTGAGTACGCAGTGTGGGATATGAGGGTGAATAGTCAGTGTGGGATATGAGGGTGAATAGTCAGTGTGGGATATGAGGGTGAATAGTCAGTGTGGGATATGAGGGTGAATAGTCAGTCAGTGTGGGATATGAGGGTGAATAGTCAGTGTGGGATATGAGGGTGAATACTCAGTGTGGGATATGAGGGTGAATACTCAGTGTGGGATATGAGTGTGAATAGTCCCTGTGGGATATGAGGGTGAATACTCAGTGTGGGATATGAGGATGAATACTCAGTGTGGGATATGAGGGTGACTAGTCCCTGTGGGATATGAGGGTGACTAGTCCCTGTGGGATATGAGGGTGACTAGTCCCTGTGGGATATGAGGGTGAATACTCAGTGTGGGATATGAGGGTAAATAGTCCCTGTGGGATATGAGGGTGAGTACTCAGTGTGGGATATGAGGGTGAATACTCAGTGTGGGATATGAGGATGAATACTCAGTGTGGGATATGAGGGTGAATACTCAGTGTGGGATATGAGGGTGAATACTCAGTGTGGGATATGAGGGTGAATACTCAGTGTGGGATATGAGGGTGAATACTCAGTGTGGGATATGAGGGTGAATACTCAGTGTGGGATATGAGGGTGAATACTCAGTGTGGGATATGAGGATGAATACTCAGTGTGGGATATGAGGGTGAGTACTCAGTGTGGGATATGGTGAATTGTCCCAGTGGGATAATTCGCTGCCTCAGAGAGCTGTGGAAGCTGGGACATTAAATAAATTTAAGACAGAAATAGACAGTTTTTTAAATGATAAGGGGATAAAGGGTTCTGGGGAGCGGGCAGGGAAGTGGACCTGAGTCCATGATCAGATCAGCCATGATCGTATTAAATGGCTGAGCAGGCTCGAATGGCCTTATGGTCTACTCCTGCTCCTATTTCTTATGTTCTTATGATATGAGGGTGAAAACTCAGTGTGGGATATGAGGGTGAAAACTCAGTGTGGGATATGAGGGTGAAAACTCAGTGTGGGATATGAGGGTGAATAGTCTCTTTGGGATATGAGGGTGAATACTCAGTGTGGGATATGAGGGTGAATAGTCCCTTTGGGATATGAGGGTGAAAACTCAGTGTGGGATATGAGGGTGAAAACTCAGTGTGGGATATGAGGGTTTATTTTATATGAGGTAGAGGTTGGTAAATAGACCAATTTTGACTGTTAACTGTGCTGATATTAATTGTTCTGGAGTCAAAGGTTTGCAGTTGACAGCAATCTTTTAATTGCATTGTATTTACACAGGATTACACTGGATATACAGCACAGAAACAGGCCATTCGGCCCAACCAGTCCATGCCAGCGTTTTTGCTCCACTCAAGCCTCCTCCCATCTTTCCCCATCTAAATCTATCAGCGTAACCCTCTATTCCCTTTTCCCTCCTATGCTTGGCCAATCTCCCCTTTAAATGCATCGATACTATTCGCTTCAACCACTCCCTGTGGCAGCGAGTTCCACATTCTCACCACTCTCTGGGTAAAGAAGTTTTTTCTGAATTCCCCATTGGATTTCTTGGTGACTATCTTATATTGATGGCCTCTAGTTATGCTCTTCCCCACAAGTGAAAACATTCTCTCTGTATCGACTATCAAAACCTTTCATAATTTTAAAGACCTCGATTAGGTCACCCCTCAGCCTTCTCTTTTTTCAAGAGAAAAGAGACCCAAGCCTGTTCTTCCTTTCCTGATAGGTATACCCTCTCATTTCTGGTATCATCTTTGTAAATCTTCTCTTCACCCTGTCCACTGCCTCTATATCCTTTTTATAATATGGTGACCAGAACTGCACACAGTGCTCTAAGTGTGGTCTAACCAAGTTTCGATACAGGTTTAGCATAACTTCCCTACTTTTCAATTCTGTAGAATTCTCTAGAAATAAACCCTAGTGCTTGCTTTGCTTTTTTTTTACAGCCTTGCTAACCTGTGTCACTACTTTGAGTGATTTGTGTATTTGTACTCCCAAATCCCTTTGTTCCTCTACCCCTCCAAGTAATAAGTGACCTCCTTACTCTTCCTACCAAAATCTAATTCCTCACACTTATCTGTGTTGAACTTCATTTCATAGAAAGTTACATCACTGAAGGAGGCCTTTTCGGCCCATAGTGTCCGCACCGGCCAACAAAGAGCTATCCAGCCTAATCCCACTTTCCAACTCTCGGTCCATAGCCCTGCAGGTTACGGCACTTCAGGTGCATATCCAAGTACTTTTTAAATGTGGTGAGGGTTTCTGCCTCTACCATCCTTTTAGGCAGCGAGTTCCAGACCCCCACTACCCTCTGGGTGAAGAAATTTCCCCTCAAATCCCCTCACAACCTTCTACCACTTACTTTAAATCTAAGCTCCCTGGTTGTTGACCCCTCTGCTGAGGAAAATAGGTCCTATCTAGCTACTATATTTAAGCCCCTCATAATTTTATACACATCAATGAGGTCTCCCCTCAGCCTCCTCTGTTCCAAGGAAACAAACCCAGCCTATCCAATCTTTTCTCGTAGTTAAGATTCTCTACTCCCAGCAACATACTCGTAAATCTCCTCTGTACCCTCTCCAATGCAATCACGTCCTTCCTGTAATGCGGTGACCAGACCTGCATGCAGTACTCCAGCTGTGGCCTAACCAGTGCTTTATACAGTTCAAGCATAACCTCCCCGTCCCCCCCCCCCGTCCCCCCCAGCTCTTGTATTCTATGTCTCGGCTAATAAAGGCAAGCATTCCATATGCCTTCTTATTAGCCAATTATATGCCCATTCTGCAAGTTTATTAATGTCTTCCTGTAATTTGTTGCAGTCTTCCTCAGTATTGACTATCCCCCCACAATTTGGTGTCATCCACAAATTTAGAAGTTGTATTTTTGATTCCAAAGTCTAAATCATTAATATAAATTGTGAACAGCAGTGGTCCCAACAATGATCCTTGTGGAACACCATTATATTGAGTGTAATATCTCCAAGTTTGCAGATGACACTAAGCTGGGTGGCAGTGTGAGCTGTGAGGAGGATACTAAGAGGCTGCAGGGTGACTTGGACAGGTTAGGTGAGTGGGCAAATGCATGGCAGATGCAGGATAATGTGGATAAATGTGAGGTTATCCACTTTGGTGGCAAAAACATGAAGGCAGAATATTATCTGAATGGCGGCAGATTAGGAAAAGGAGAGGTGCAACGAGACCTGGATGTCATGGTACATCAGTCATTGAAAGTTGTCATGCAGGTACAGCAGGCGGTGAAGAAGGCAAATTGCATGTTGGCCTTCATAGCTAGGGGAGGTCTTACTGCAGTTGTACAGGGCCTTGGTGATGCCTCACCTGGAATATTGTGTTCAATTTTGGTCTCCTAATCTGAGGAAGGACGTTCTTGCTATTGAGGGAGTGCAGCGAAGGTTCACCAGACTGATTCCCGGGATGGTAGGACTGACATATGAGGAGAGATTGGATCGACTGGGCCTGTATTCACTGGAGTTTAGAAGAATGAGAGGGGATCTCATAGAAACATATAAAATTCTGATGGGACTGGACAGGTTAGATGCAGGAAGAATGTTCCCAGTATTGGGGAAGTCCAGAACCAGGGGTCACAGTCTAAGGATAAGGGGTAAGCCATTTAGAACCGAGATGAGGAGAAACTTCTTCACTCAGAGAGTTGTTAACCTGTGGAATTCTCTACTGCAGAGAGTTGTTGATGCCAGTTCGTTAGATATATTCAAGAGGGAATTAGATATGGCCCTTACAGCTATAGGGATCAAGGGGTATGGAGAGAAAGTAGGAACGGGGTACTGAGGTGAATGATCAGCCATGATCTTATTGAATGGTGGTGCAGGCTCGAAAGGCCAAATGGCCTACTCCTGCACCTATTTTCTATATTTCTATGTTACCCACTTTCTGCCACTGTGAATAGCTACCCTTTACCCCAACTCTCTGCTTTCTGTCTTGAAGCCAGCCAGCTATCCATTCTGCTACTTGTCCCCTGACTCTGCATTCTCTGACCTTATTCATTAGTTTATTATGGGGTACCTTATTGAAGGCCTTTTGAAAATCTAGATAAATTACATCTACTACATTACCCTTGTCTACTCTCTCTGTTACCTCTTCGAAACATTCAATGAGGTTGGTCAAGCAAGACTTTCCCTTTTGAAATCCATGCTGACTATTTTATTATATTTTTGGTTTCTAGATCTTCTATTTTCTCCTTTAATAGGGATTCCATTATTTTTCCGACCACCGATTGTTAAGCTGCTGGTCTATAGTTCCCTGGACATGTTCTATCTCCCTTCTTAAATATAGGTATTATGTTAGCTATCTGCCAGTCCTCTGGTACTACACCTTTTTCTAACTAATGATTAAATATGTGTAGTAATGCCTCTGCTATCTCTTCCCTAGATTCTTTTAAAATGCGTGGATGCAATCCATCCGGGACCAGGGGTTTTATCCTCTTTGAGTTGGATTAGTTTATTTAATATATCTCCTCGTTTTATTTTAAATGCAGTTATCTCATCATCCAATGCCATGTCCACCTGTTCTATCTCCCTGGTAAATACTGAAGCAAAGTAATGATTTAATATTTCTGCCATCTCTCTATCATTACCTGTGCCATTATCTTGTCCATCCCTTAATGGTCCTATTCCCATCCCAGCCTTCCTTTTTTTTATTGATGTGCCTGTAAAATATTTTACTATTTTGTTTTATATCCCTTGATCATTTAATTTCGTAGTTCCTCTCTGCCTTCCTAATTGTTTTTTTGACTGCATTGAATTGTAGTTTGTTCATTCATGATGTATTCACACCTTGTACAGTGCACATATACAAAGACCCATGGTGATTACTGAGCCCCATTCATCGCTGCTCCTCAATAAGCGAGATTTTCAATAGCTCCATTTTAGTAGGACAAGTTTGTTGGGTGTGAAAAGTATTTACAAATCTTCCGCAATTAGGTATCAAACTGAAGCTTTCAGATTCAGGTAATGTTCAGCAGCTATTGTGCCAATTAACAGCCATCGGTCTGCAAATAGTTAAGCACACACAGGCAGCATAAATAGCTTTCAAGAGGTTTAAAATCTACGCATTTTTCCAGCGATGTCGCCGCAAGATCCTGAAAATCCCCTGGGAGGACAGATGCACCAACGTCGGTGTTCTCGATCAGGCCAACATCCCCAGCATCGAAGCGTTGACCACACTCGACCAGCTCCGTTGGGCGGGCCACATTGTCCACATGCCCGATACAAGACTCCCAAAGCAAGCGCTCTACTCAGAACTCCTACACGGCAAACAAGTCCCAGGTGGGCAGAGGAAACATTACAAGGACACCCTCAAAGCCTCCTTGATAAAATGCATCATCCCCACCGACACCTGGGAGTCCTTGACCAAAGACTACCCTAAGTGGAGGAAGTGCATCCGGGAGGGCGCTGAGCACCAAGTCTCGTCGCCGAGAGCATGCAGAAATCAAGCGCAGGCAGCGGAAGGAGCGTGCGGCAAACCAGACTCCCCACCCATCCTTTCCCTCAACCACTGTCTGTCCCACCTGTGACAGAGACTGTAATTCTGAGAACTCACTTTTAGAGTGGAAGCAAGTCTTCCTCAATTTCGAGGGACTGCCTATGATGATTTTTCCATTGAAAAAATAGAAACATAGAAAATAGGTTCAGGAGTAGGCCATTCGGCCTTTTGAGCCTGCGCCACCATTCAATAAGATCATGGCCTCGTGTTTAGCTCCAGTTAATGCAGTATTTTATTGAAAGGCCTCCAATACTGTGCCTGTAGTCTCAAGGCACAGACATTTTCCTGAGGTCCTGCAGAAATCCACAAGGCCCATCTTGAGGTAACCTCTTCACTCAGCGTGCACTCAGTAGCTGGTACACTACGGTATATAATTGTTCGGTCAGCTGTGGCTCAGCCAGTCGTGCTCTCGCCTGTTAGTCAGAGATTTGTGGGTTCAAGCCTCAGTCCAGACTGATACTCCAGTGCAGGACTGAGGGAGTTCTGCACCGTCGGATGCACCATCTTTTGGAAGAGACGATAAAACTGTCTGCCGACTCAGGTGCTCGAAAAAGATCCCATGACACTTTATCGAAGAAGAGCAGGGGATTTCTCCCCGGTGTCCTGAGGCCAATATTTATACCTCAAAAACAGATAATCTGGTCATTATCTTATTGCTGTTTGTGGGAGCTTGCTGTGCATAATTTGACTGCTGCATTTCCTACTTTACACCGTGACTACACTTCAAAAGTACTTCATTGGCTGTTAAGCGCTTTGGGACGTCCTGAGGTTGTGAAAGGCGCTATATAAATGCAAATTTTTTAACACAGCGTCAGTTTCCACATGTACGCTGATGACACCCAGCTCTACCTCACTACCACTTCTCTCGACCCCTCTACAGTGATTGTCAGACTGCTTGTCTAACATCCAGTCCTGGATGAGCAGAAATTTTCTCCAATTGAATATTGGGAAGACCGAAGCCATTGTTTTCGGTCCCCACCACAAACTCCATTCCCGAGCCACTGACTCCATTCCTCTCCCCAACTTCTGTCTGAGGCTGAACCACACTGTTCGCAACCTTAGTGTCATATCTGACCTGAAATGACCTTTCGATCATATAATGGATAATGTAAGTGTTTTTAACACCCATTGTTTGGGTTGAAATAAATCTTTAGTGTTTGGAACATAACTGAGACCGCCTATTTCCACCTCCGTAACATCGCCCGTCTCCGCCCTTGCCTCGGCTCATCTGCTGCTGAATACCTCATCCATGGCTTTGTTACCTCTAGACTTGACTATTCCAACACACTCCTGGCTGGCCTCCCACATTCTACCCTACGTAAACTAGAGGTGATCCAAAACTCAGCTGCCCTGTGTCCTAACTCGCACCAAGTCCCGCTCACCCATCACCCCTGTGCTCGCTGACCTACATTGGTTCCCGGTTATGCAACGCCTCGATTTCAAAATTCTCATCCTTATTTTCAAATCCTCCATGGCCTCACCCCTCCCTATCTCTGTAATCTCCTGAGATGTCTGTGCTCCTGTGTAAAAGAGTATAAAAGAAAAGATAGCTATCCGTGTCTAACTAAAGAAATAAAAGATGGTATCCAATTTAAAAACAAGGGCATACAAAGTGGCCAAAACTAGTGGAAGGACAGAAGATTGGGAAGCTTTTAAAAGCCAGCAAAGAATGACCAAAAAAATGATTAAGGAAGGGAAGATAGACTATGAAAGTAAACTAGCTCAAAATATAAAAACAGATAGCAAGAGTTTCTATAGGTATATAAAAAGGAAAAGAATGGCTAAAGTAAATGTTTGTCCCTTAGAGGACGAGACCGGGGAATTAGTGATGGGGAACATGGAGATGGCAGAAACTCTGAACAAATATTTTGTATGAGTCTTTACAGTAGAGGACACTAACAATATCCCAACAGTGGATAGTCAAGGGGTTATGGGGGGAAGGAACTTAACACAATCACAATCACTAAGGAGGGGTACTCAGTAAGATAATGGGACTAAAGGCAGATAAATCCCCTCGACCTGATGGCTTGCATCCTAGGGTCTTAAGAGAAGTAGCGGCAGGGATAGTGGATGCATTGGTTGTAATTTACCAAAATTCCCCGGATTCTGGGGAAGTCCCAGCAAATTGGAAAACTGCAAATGTAAACCCCGATTTAAAAAAAAAAAAAGATGCAGACAAAAAGCAGGACACTATAGAGCAGTTAGCCTAACATCTGTGGTTGGGAAAATGTTGGAGTCCATTATTAAAGAAGCAGTAACAGGACATTTGGAAAAACAAAATTTGGTCAGGCAGAGTCAGCATGGATTTATGAAGGGGAAGTCATGTTTGACAAATTTGCTGGAATCTTTGAGGATGTAACGAACAGGGTGGATAAAGGGGAGCCAGTGGATATGGTGTATTTGGACTTCCAGAAGGCATTTGAAATGGTGCCACATAAAAGGTTACTGCATAAGATAAAAGTTCACGGGTTGGGGGTAATATATTAGCATGGAGAGAGGATTGGCTAACCAACAGAAAACAGAGAGTCGGGATAAATGGTTCATTCTTGGGTTGGCAATCAGTAATGAGTGGGGTGCCGCAGGGATCATTGCTGGGACCCCAACTATTTACAATCTGTATTAATGACTTGGAAGAAGGGACCGAGTGTAACGTGGCCAAGTTGCTGACGATACAAAGGTGGGAAGAAAAGCAATGTGTGAGGAGGACACAAAGAACCTGCAAAAGGACATATACAGGCTAAGTGAGTGGCCAAAAAATTGAGTATAATGTTGGAAAGTGAGAGGTCATGCACTTTGGCAGAAAAAAAATCAAAAAGCCAGTTATTACTTAACTGAAGAAAAATTGAAAAAGTGCCGCAGCACCGTGGGACCTGGGGGTACTTGTGCATGAAACACAAAAGGTTAGTATGCAGGTAGAGCAAGTGATCAGGAAGGCCAATATTGCAAAGGGGATGGAGTATAAAAGCAGGGAAGTCTTGCTACAGTTATACAGGGTATTGGTGCGGCCACACCTGGAATACTGTGTACAGTTTTGGTTTCCATATTTATGAAAGGATATACTTGCTTTGAAGGCAGTTCAGAGAAGGTTCACTAGGTCGATTCCGGAGATGAGGAGGTTGACTTATGAGGAAAGGTTGAGTAGGTTGGGCCTCTACTCATTGGAATTCAGAAGAATGAGAGGTGATCTTATCGAAATGTATAAGATTATGAGGGGGCTTGACAAGGTGGATGCAGAGAAGATGTTTCCACTGATGGGGGAGATTAGAACTAGGGGGCATAATCTTAGTATAAGAAGCTGCTGATTTAAAACTGAGATGAGGAGAAATTTCTTCTCTCAGATGGTTGTGAATCTGTGGAATTCGCTGCCTCAGAGAGCTGTGGAAGCCGGAACATTGAATAAATTTAAGACCAGGATAGACAGTTTCTTTAAGGAGAGTGGGCGGGGAAGTGGAGCTGAGTCCATGATCAGATCAGCCATGATCATATTAAATGGTGGAGCAGGCTCGAGGGGCCGTATGGCCTACTCCTGCCCCTATTTCTGATGTTCTCCTCTAATTCTGCCCTCCTAAACATCCCTGATTATAATCACTCAACAATTGGTGGCCGTGCCTTCTGTTGCCTGGTCCCCAAACTCTGGAACTCCCTCCTTAAAACTCTCCGCCTCTCTACCTCTCTTTCCTCCTTCAAGACACTCCTTAAAACCTACCTCTTTCATCAAGCTTTTGCTCACTAATTTCTACTTATGCAGCTCAGTGTCAAATTTTTTTAAACTCATAACACTCCTGTGAAGCGCCTTGGGACGTTTCAAACGTTAAAGGCGCTATATAAATGCAAGTTGTTGTTGTTAACAGAGTTTGACCAATGCTGCACGTAGTAGGGTTTCTAATCTTTTTTGCCTTGGGTGCCAAGCCTGTGCGGGCTGGATCCAAGAGAGCAGAATGTAGGGGTGAGGTGAGTCGCAGACTGGTGGGGGAGCCTACCGTTAGTTCCAATCCAGGGGCTCCAGTCACCCCTGCCAGAGTGGCCCCTCAGCCCCACCCAGCTGGGCTGTAAGACTCAGGCAGGAGGGTAGGGAGTGTCTACAGCCCACGTTTCCACACACTGATTCCTGTGCTTGTGTTCCTCAGTTACCCAGCAGGGGGCGCTCACTCGCTGCGTGGAGCAGATTTCACCACTCGCTAATGAACAGTGGAGAACTTCCCCACTAATGCAGAGTGAAACAAATTGAGGTGACGCACAACTGGTGAACCCTGTCTTTTGCCCGGGAACAGACTGAACGAGACAAGAGCAAGTAAGAGGGATCATTTGTTCCCTTTATTTAATCCACTTTCACTATCCCACCTCACGCTGGGCAGGTCACATTGTCCGCATGCCCGACACGAGATTCCCAAAGCAAGCGCTCTACTTAGAACTCCTTCATGGCAAACGAGTCAAAGGTGAGCAGAAGACACGTTACAAGGACACCCTCAAAGCCTCCCTGATAAAGTGCAACATCCCCACTGACACCTGGAGTCCCTGGCCAAAGACCAGTCCGCCCTAAGTGGAGGAAGAGCATCCGGGAGGGCGCTGAGCACCTCGAGTCTCTTCGTCGAGAGCATGCAGAAATCAAGCACAGGCAGCGGAAAGAGCGTGCGGCAAACCAGTCCCACCCACCCTTTCCTCAACGACTGTCTGTCCCACCTGTGACAGGGACTGTGACTCTCATATTGGACTGTACAGCCACCAAAGAACTCACTTCAGGAGTGGAAGCAAGTCTTCCTCAATTCCTTGGGACTGTCTATGATCATGATGATGATCACGCTCAAAAACAACAAGGCATCGGGAACGAATGGAATCCCCGCTGAGGCACTAAAGTATGGCGGAGAGGCACTATTAGTTCGAATGCATGAACTAATTTCTCGCATCTGGAAGGAGGAGAGCATGCCGGGTGATCTCGGAGATGCCGTAATCGTGACCATCTCCAAAAAAGGGACAAGTCCGACTGCGACAACTACAGAAGAATCTCTCTCTTGTCTGCCACTCGGAAAGTCATCGCTAGAATCCTCCTCAACTGTCTGCTCCCTGTGGCTGAGGAGCTCCTCCCGGAGACACAGTGCGGATTCCATCCGCTACGGGGTACAACGGACATGATCTTCACAGTGCGACAACTGCAAGAGAAATGCAGGGAACAGCACCAACCCTTGTACATGGCCTTCTTTGACCTCACAAAGGCCTTTGACATTATTAACCATGAGGGACTATGGAGCGTACTCCTCAGCTTCGGCTGCCCCCAAAAGTTTGTCACCATCCTCCGCCTGCTCCACGATGACATGCAGGCCGTGATCCTGACCAATAGATCCACCACAGACCCAATCCATGTCTGGACCGGGGTCAAGCAGGGCTGCGTCATCGCGCCAACCCTCTTCTCGATCTTCCTCGCTGCAATGCTCCACCTCACGCTCAACAAGCTCCCTGCTGGAGTGCAACTAAACTACAGAACCAGTGGCAACCTGTTCAACCTTCGCCGCCTCCAGGCTAGATCCAAGACCGTCCCATCCTCTGTCGTCTAACTACAATACGCGGACGACGCTTGCGTCTACGCACATTGAGGCTGAACTCCAAGCCATTGTCAACATCTTCACCGAGGCGCACAAAAGCATGGGCCTTACACTAAACAATCTGTAAGACAAAGGTCCTCCACCAACCTGTCCCCACCACACAGCACTGCTCCCCGGTCATCAAGATCCAAGGTGCGGCGATGGACAACATGGACCACTTTCCATACCTCGGAAGCCTATTTTCAGCAAGGGCAGACATCGATGACGAGGTCCAACACTGCCTCCAGTGCACCAGTGCAGCTTTCGGTCGCCTGAGGAAGAGAGTGTTCGAAGATCAGGCCCTCAAATCTGGCATCAACCTTATGGTCTACAGGGCTGTAGTGATACCCGCCCTCCTGTATGGTTCAGAGACGTGGACCATATATAGTAGACACCTCAAATCGCTGGAGAAATACCATCAACGATGTCTCCGCAAGATCCTACAAATCCCCTGGGAGGACAGACGCACCAACATTAGCGTCCTCGATCAGGCCAACGTCCCCAGCATCGAAGCACTGACCACACTCGACCAGCTCTGTTGGGCGGGCCACATTGTCCGCATGCCAGATACAAGACTCCCAAAGCAAGCGCTCTACTCGGAACTCCTACACAGCAAGCGAGCCGCAGGTGGGTAGAGGAAACGTTTCAAGGACACCCTCAAAGCCTCCCTGATAAAGTGCAACAGCCCCACTGACACCTGGGAGTCCCTGGCCAAAGACTGCCCTAAGTGGAGGAAGTGCATCCAGGAGGGTGCTGAGCACCTCGAGTCTCATCGCCGAGAGCATGCCGAAATCAAGCACAGACAGCGGAAGGTGCGTGCGGCAAACCAGTCCCACCCACCCCTTCCCTCAATGACTTTTCACTCAGAGTTATCGGGATCTGGAACGCTCGGCCTGAAATGTTGGTGGGAGCTGACTCCATCAATAACTTTAAAGGGAGTGGGACAGCTGCTTGAGGATGAGGAACTGACAGGATTACGGACACAAAGCGGGGATGTGGGACTAATCACAACTGCTCTCACAGAGCCAGCACGGGCACGATGGGCTGAATGGCCTCCTCCTGTTCCTGTGTAACAGGCTCAAGGGGCTGAATGGCCTCCTCCTGTTCCTGTGTACAGGGAATGTTTGGACACAGTCATCCATCATGATAAAAAGTAAGAAGTTTGCAGATGACACTAAATGACCAAGTTTCGAGCCGCACCTAGAACGGCGCAGTCCCGACCTGGACGCCTGTTTTTCGCACCACAATGTGCGCCTAAAAAAACCCTCCGTATTCTCCACCTCCCTGCAGGTCCTCTGGCCCTCGGCGCAGCGCAGCAGGAGCTGTAGGGGGCGGAGCCAGGTCCCTATGCTGAAAACAGTGCCGGGACCTCTGCACATGCGCGCTACAGTGGGCATGCAAGTGCAGTAACTCCAGGCGCCCAAAACTGTGTGGGAGCACCCGAAGCACGCAGCCCCTTGCCCTGGCCAAATGGCCTCACTGGGGCTGCGTGAATAAGGCTCCTCCCACGGCCAACGTCTGTTCCCGACCCGACTCGACCCCCGCTTCCCGCCTCCGGCCCGGACCCGACACCGACCTGACTCCCACTTCCTCCCCCCCGCCTCCGGACCCGACCCGACTCCCACTCCCGCTCCCCCCCCCCCCCGCGACTGCACCCGACCCCCCCCGGACCGGACCCGACCCGACTCCCGCTCCCGCCGCCACCCCCCCCCCCCCCCACTGGACCCGACCCGACTCCCGCTCTCTTTCCCCCCCCCGGACCCAAACCGACTCCCGCGCCCGCCCCCCCCCCCCCAGACCCAACCCGACTCCCGCTCCCGCCGCCCTCCCCCGGACTGGACCCGACCCGACTCCCGCTCCCCCCACCCCCCCGGACTGGACCCGCCCAACTCCCCCCCCCCCCCCCCCCTCCCCCGCCCCCACCCCTGGACTGGATCCGACCTGATCTCCCTCTCCCCGACCTTACCTCCCTCTCCCGCCCTCCCCCCGACCTGAACCGAACCGACCTCCCTCCCACCACCCCCCCGACCGAACCCAACGCCACCTACCTGTAAATCTGGTGCTGGGGACGGGCCCTGCCCGAAGTCTCGGGCCCGGCCCATTCAGCCTCCCACCCCCTTCTCCTTTCCCCCCCGCCATCTCATTCACCCCCCCCCATCTCATTCCCCCCCCATATCTCCTTCCCTCCCCCCCCACCCCCATCTCCTTCCCTCCTCCCCCCACCCCCATCTCCTTCCCTCCCCCCCCACCCCCATCTCCTTCCCTCCCCCCCCACCCTCATCTCCTTCCCTCCCCCCACCCCCCATCCCTCCACCCTCCACCACTGACTAGAACTGGAGCAAACTAAATGACGAGAATTCCGATTTCTAAGATACTCCATTCTACACCAGTTGCTCCAAAAAATCAGGAGCAAATCACGTGGAAACTTGGGGCCTAAAATTGACTGTGTGGTTGATAATGAAGAGGAAAGTCATGGGCTGCAGGAGGATATCAATCTACTGGTCAGGTGGGCAGAGCAGTGGCAAATGGAATTTAATTCAGAGAAGTTTGAAGTGATGCACTTTGGGAGGGCTAATAAGGAAAGGGTATACACATTAAGCGGTGGGCCACTTAATAGTGTAGATGAACAAAGGGACCTTGGAGTGCTTGTCCACAGATCCCTGAAAGTAGCAGGCCAGGTGGATAAGGTGCTTAAAAAGGCATACGGAATGCTTGCCTTTATTGACCGAGGCATAGAATATAAGAGCAGGGAGGTTATGCTTAAATTGTATAATACTTTGGTTAGGCCACAGCTGGAGTATTGCGTGCAGTTCTGGTCGCCGTATTATAGGAAGGACATGATTGCACTAGAGAGGATGCAAAGGAGATTTACTAGGATGCTGCCTGGAATGGAGAATTTTAGTTATGAGGACAGATTGGATAGGCTGGGTTTGTTCTCATTGGAACAGAGGAAGTTGAGAGGAGACCTCATTGAGGTGTACAAAATATTGAGGGGCCTGGACATAGTGGATAGTAAGGGCCTATTTCCATTGGTAGATGGGTCTATTACGAAGGGGCATCGTTTTAAGGTGGTTGGTGGAAGGTTTAGAGGGGATTTGAGGGGGGGCTTCTTTACGCAGAGGGTTGTGGGGGTCTGGAACTCGCTGCCTGGAAGAGTGGTGGATGCAGAAACCCTCACCACTTTTAAGAGATGGTTGGATGGGCACTTAAAGTGCAGTAACCTGCAGGGTTATGGATCTGGAGCTGGTAATTGGGATTAGACTGGATGACCTTTTGTTGGACGGAGCAGATATAATGGTAAGTACTGCAGGGAATAGAATACGGCCAGGGTGATCTTCTGGACTAGTTTCGATCGCCTGGATGGGTCGGAGAGGAATTTTCCCAGATTTTCTCTCCCTAAATTGACCTGGGTTTTTATCTGGTTTTTGCCTCTCCCAGGAGATCACATGGCTCCGGTTGGGGTGGAGTGTAGAATGTTTCAGTATAAGGGGTGTCACAGTTGTGTGGGGCGGATTGGTTGGGCTGGATGCTCTCTGCCTTTTCATCATTGTTCATAGGTTTATATGTAACCTTTAGGGCTGCTGACCAAGGGCCGTGCAGTTGTTTGTCGGCCGGCGCGGACACGATGGGCCGAGATGGCCTCCTTCTGCGCTGTAAATTTCTATGTTTCTATCATCATAGGCAGTCCCTCAGAGTCGAGGAAGACTTGCTTCCACTCTAAAAGTGAGTTCTCAGGTGACTGAACAGTCCCATATGGGAATTACAGTCTCTGTCACAGGTGGGACAGACTGTGGTTGAAGGAAAGGGTGGGTGGGACTGGTTTGCTACATGCTCCTTCCGTTGCCTGCGCTTGTTTTCTGCATGCTCTCGGCGACGAGACCCGAGGTGCTCAGCACCCACCCGGATGCACTTCCTCCACTTAGGGCAGTCTTTGGCCAGGGACTCCCAGGTGTCAGTGGGGATGTTGCACTTTATCAGGGAGGCTTTGAGGGTGTCCTTGTAACGTTTCCTCTGCCCACCTGGGGCTCGCTTGCCGTGTAGGAATTCTGAGTAGAGCGCTTGCTTTGCGAGTCTTGTGTCGGGCATGCGGACAATGTGGCCCGCCCAACAGAGCTGATCGAGTGTGGTCAGTGCTTCAATGCTGGGGATGTTGGCCTGATCGAGAACACTGACGTTGGTGCATCTGTCCTTCCAGGGGATTTGTAGGATCTTGCGGAGTCAGCGCTGGTGGTATTTCTCCGGCTTTTTGAGGTGTCTACTGTACATGGTCCACGTCTCTGAGCCACACAGGAGGGCGGGTATTACTACGGCCCTGTACACCATAAGCTTGGTGCCAGATTTGAGGGCCTGATCTTCGAACATTCTCTTCCTCAGGCGACTGAAGGCTGTGCTGGCACACTGGAGTTGGTGTCGGACCTCGTGAATGGCCTGTTCCTGTGTACAGACGACGTTTCAGCATGGTACCCCTGATGATATCTGTGGGACAGTTAGAAGGAAGATTTCACAGAATGAAAATGCAACCTCACTGTGATATGTATCACAGTGATCAATTCCCACCAGCTCGAGTCTCTCAAGGATTTTATTTTTAGCTTAATTACTATCTGCAATCATACACGAGTACAAAGATATAAAGGCTGGCCTGACCATATAAAGGCAGGACTAAAACATCCGCACCCACTTTCAAAATAAGAGTCAGACTTGAACAACACATTGAGCGTTGAAGTTTGGATTTGGGTAATTGTTCCTGTACAGATCAACAGTGAAAAGCTTGCGTGAAGGAGCGTGTGGAGGTATTTTCGCAAACATTTCCTTGGCAGCAGCAGTGACTCATATTCATGTGTTATTGAAACTAATTAGCAGTTATTGAATTACTGCAATGTAGGGATGGTGAGTGAGGGGGATAACGCTTTCAGTTGCTATGGTAACTGCACGGTGCTGGCTTCTGAAAACTCTTAATTAAAGGTTAATTTGCAGATGATAGCTCTGTAGATTAGTGCTGTGACAGAACGCATTGTGCGAACTCCCACTCCCGGCTATCAAGTGAGACGGGGAACGCAGTAGATTCTTGTTATTTTTGTTGCTTATTTATCAGCTTACTAATAAATCCTCAATAAAGGTGAATTGGCCATTCGGGGCTTTGGTAGTGGGGGAGAGGGCAGTGCGGAATCTGAGATGGAATATTCTGCATTAAGACGTTTTGCTGGTGCTGACTTTGTGAGGAGCCATTTCTCTTCCCCCGCCTGTCTGCAGGGAGCTGTGAACACCGACATCTGGCCACCGTGACAGGCAAATGATAGTGAAGCATACGTAGACAAATGTTCTCGTGTGACTGGCGACGGCTGTGGGAGTTGACAGAGTAAAAAGGATGATATTTTACAGATTGTGAAAGGGGAGCTATTAGCAAAACAACAATAAGAAATGAATGGTAAAGTTAGAGCTACGGATAAATGGAATCTCTTACATTTCATAAGAAATAGGAGCAGGAGGAGGCCATGCGGCCCCTCGAGCCTGCTCCGCCATTCAATGAGATCGTGGCTGATCTGATCATGGACTCAGCTCCACTTCCCTGCCCGCTCCCTATAACCCCTTACTCCCTTATCGCTCACAAATCTGTCTATCTCCGCCTTAAATATATTCAATGACCCAGCCTCCACAGCTCTCTCGGGCAGAGAATTCCACAGATTTACAACCCGCTGAGAAGAAATTCCTCCATCTCAGTTTTAAATGGGCGACCCCTTATTCTGAGACTATGTCCCCTAGTTTTAGTTTCCCCTATGAGTGGAAACATCTTCTCTGCAACCACCTTGTTGAGCTCCCTCATTATCTTACATGTTTCAATAAGATCACCTCTCATTCTTCTGAACTCCAATGTGTATAGGCCCAATCTGCTCAAACTATCCTCACAACTCAACCCCCTCATCTCTGGAATCAACCTTGTGAACCTTCTCTGAACAGCCTCCAATGCAAGTATATCCTTTCTTAAATACAGAGACCAAAACTGTACGCAGTACTCCAGGTGTGGCCTCACCAATACCCTGTACAGTAAGCAGGATTTTTCTGCTTTTATACACTCTCCCCCTTGCAATAAAAGCCAACTTCCATTTTCCTTCCTGATTACTTGCTGTACCTGCATACTAACTTTGTGTTTCATGCACAAGGACCCCTAGGTCCCTCTGTACTGAAGCACTTTGCAATTTTTCTCCATTTAAATTATAATTTGCTTTTCTATTTTTTCTTCCAAAGTGGATAACCTCACATTTTCCCACATTATACTCCATTTGCTCTCCCACCCATCTTTGTATCATCAGCAAACTTGGTTACATTACACTCAGTCCCATCGTCCAAGTCATTAATATATATTGTAAATAGTTGAGGCCCCAGCACCGATCCCTGTTGCACCCCACTAGTCACTGTTTGCCAACCGTAAAATTACCCATTTATCCCGACACTCTGTTTTCTGTGAGTTAGCCAATCCACTATCCATGCTAATATATTACCCCCAACCCCGTGAACTTTTATCTTGTGCAGTAACCTTTTATGTGGCACCTTAACGAATGCCTTCTGGAAATCCAAATACACCACATCCACTGGTTCCCCCTTATCCACCCTGCTCATTATATCCTCAAAGAACTCCAGCAAATTTGTCAAACATGATTTCCCTTTCATAAAACCATGCTGACTCTGCTTGATTGAATCATGCTTTTCCAAATGTCCTGCTACTGCTTCCTTAATAATGGACTCCAGCATTTTCCCAATGACAGATGTTAGGCTAACTGGTCTATAGTTTCCTGCTTTCTGTCTGCCTCCTTTTTTAAATAGGGGCGTTACATTTGCGGTTTTGCAATCCGCTGGGACCTCCCCAGAATCCAGGGAATTTTGGTAGATTACAACCAATGCATCCACTATCTCTGCAGCCACTTATTTTAAGACCTGAGGATGTAAGCTATCAGGTCCAGGGGACTTGTCCACCTTTAGTCCCATTATTTTACCGAGTACTACTTCCTAAGTGATTTCATAACTCTCAACTAAATATATATTCCAATGAAAGACTGTAAGAGAAGGGACAACCATCCGTGGCTAACTAAAGAAATAAGGGATGGTATCAAATCGAAAACAAGGGCATACAATGTGGCCAAGACTAGTAGGAGGCCAGAGGATTGAGAAAGTTTTAAGAGCCAGCAAAGAACGACTAAAAAAAATAATAAAGAGAGGGAAGATAGATTATGAAAGCAAACTAGCATGAAATATAAAAACAGATAGTAAGAGTTTCTACAGGTACATAAAAAGTCCCTATAGCCCCTTGATTATCCACTATTGGGATGTTTTTAATATCTTCTACCATGAAGACCGATACAAAATATTTGTTCAAAGTCTCTGCCATTTCCCTGTTCTCCATTATTAATTCCCCAGTCTCATCCTCCAGGGGACCAACATTTACTTTAGTCACTCTTTCCTTTTTATGTACGTGTAGAAACTCTTACTATCTGTTTTCATATTTTGTGCTAGTTTACTTTCATAATCTATCTTCCCTCTCTTTTTATTATTTTTTTAGTCGTTCTTTGCTGGCTTTTAAAAATTTCCCAATCCTCTGGCCTCCCACTAGTCTTGGCCACATTGTATGCCCTAGTTTTCAATTTGATACCCTCCCTTATTTCCTTAGTTAGCCATGGATGGTTATCCCTTCTCTTAGTCTTTCCTTCTCATTGGGCTATATTTTTGTTGCGAGTTATGAACTATCTCCAGTCGTCAGTCACTTCCCCAAAGCTTTCCCAACTCCAGCTCGACGTCCTGCCTCTCTCTGTAAAGTGCCTTGATGCACTTCACTACTTTAAAGGCATTATACAAGTTGTTACAAACAATTTCTGATTGTAGTTTGTGAATTTGTAACTTAAGAATTAGGAGCAGGAGTAGACCATTTGGCCCCTCGAGCCTGCTCCACCAGTCAATAAGATCATGGCTGATCATTCACCTTAACTCCACTTTCCTACACTATCCCCATATCCCTTGATTCCCTTAATATCCAAAAATCTATCGATCTCTGTTTTGAAGATACCCAAAGACTGAGCCTCCACAGCCCTCTGGGGTAGAGAATTCCAGAGATTCTCCACCCTCTGAGTGAAGAAGTTTCTCCTCATCTCAGTCCTAAATGGCCGACCCCTTATTCTGAGACTTTGACCCCTGGTTCTAGACTCCCCAGCCAGGGGAAACATACTCCCTGCATCCACCCTGTCGAGCCCTTTAAGAATTTTATATGTTTGAATTAGATCATCTATTCTTCTAAACTGTAGAGAATATTGGCCTAATCTACTCGCTCTGTCCTCATTGGACAATCCCCCCCATCCCAGAAATAGGTTTAGTGATACTTTTTTTCATTTTACATTAAAAATTCTCATACAAAGCAACCCTTCAGATGCAAAATACTGCGGTGCTGGAAATCTGAAAGGGAAAATGCTGGAGTCAGACAGCCTCTGTGGAGAGAACGAAACAGTTAACGTTTCAGGTCGATGACCTTTCATCAGAACGGGAAGGTGTTCGAGATGTAACAGGTTTTAAGCCAGTGCAGAGGCAGGGATAGGGGGAGGGGAGGAAAGGTCTGTGATAGGGTGGGAGGCAGGAGAGATTAAATGACAAAAGGGATGATGGTGGTAAAAAATGAAGAGATGGGTCGGGAGGAAGTCAAATGAGCACTCCCTTTTACACACATCTTTACTTTCGACCCCTGTAAAAGAAAACAAAAGTCTTTCTTTGAAAAATAAGAACTGTTACTGTAAGATTAATTAGGATTAAAATGACTGCATTAATTACATTCCTCGCAGTATAAAGGTTAAAACTAGAAAAGGCTATGGCATAGATTTAAATTGTGATTATGCTGTGAAACTAAAAAAATGCAGACAAAAATTAGGCAAAAGCAGCATAATTGTTTCCTGGTGACAGGAGCTGTTAGATCAGAATGTATTTGGGTCAGCCAAGACATTAACATCCCAGAACAATTTGCTTCGCACGTATTCCCGAATTATTTTGATCCCAACATTGAAAGGCCTAATATATAGGACTAGTAAAGACCCACTCGAACATAGGAACGGGAGGAGGCTGTTAAGCCCCTCTAGCCTTCTCCGTTATTCAATCAGATCACGGCTGATTTATATCTCCATTTAATTTACCCATCTTTGAACCATAATCCCTTGATACCCTTACCCGACGAGCATCAAGTGAGCTCAGTCTTTAAAATTTCAATTGTCGCCCAGCATCCACAGCCTTTTAGTGGAGAGAGTTCCAGATTCCCACTGCCCTTGGCATGAAGAAATGCTTCCTGACATCACCCCTGAATGGCCTGGCTCTAATTTTAAGCTTATGCCCCTTGTTCTGGACTCCCCACCCAAGAAAATAGTTTCTCTCGATCTACCTTATCGAATCTTTTTATCATTTTAAAGACCTCAATTAGATCACCTCTCAAACTTCGAAACTCAAGGGAACTCAAAGCCAGTTTATGCAAACTATCCTCATAAATTAAACCCTGGTACCATTACAGAATCGACATCAGTAAAACTGGGCAGACTAAGGGCATTATGGAGACTGTTGCAGGTCTGCTCAACTGAACAAGTCCCTGCCATTTAAGGAAGGACATTGTGGCTCCCTCCAGTTAGTTTACTATCTGAAGTTACAGCATTGCCAGATTTACAAACCAGTTGCAAAATTATTGCGAGCCACGTAGTAAAAACCCAGCATAATATTGCAATTCAAGCCAGCCAAGCTGGAGGGGTTGGTTTGCTGTCTGTGAAACAACATTAAATGGATAACTGTATGGGTTTACAGAATATGTTCTCAGCAAGGGGCTGGACTATCTCACCTGCTGCACAATGTTCGCATTTTATTATTTCAGTTGTATTTTTTGGACGGTAGTCCTTTCAATGCTGGAATACTGTTACCGTTTAAGAAATGGCAGTAGGTTTTCTGTGTGTCACCTTGCGGGACTTTTTAAGCATCAATTTTCAATGTGGAAAGAGAGAGTATAGCACAGTTTATCAAGTTTACAGGATGCTGCCGTGGAGTTTAAAGGGGACTTGTTGGCAGTGACTGTCATGCAATGTTGATGGATATTCTTTCTTTCTGTGTGCAGCTGTGGGACTTGCTGCACAAGCTGCAGTTTGTGCTGACCTACATTGCCCCCTGGCAGATTGCCTGGGGCTCAGCCTTTCATGCTTTCGCACAGCCCTTCGCCGTGCCCCGTATCCTTTTCAATATGGTTAGTGTGCGGGTGGGTGGGGGATTGAAGGGGTAACATGTGTGGGTAGGTGGGGGATTGAAGGGGTTAAAGTGTGTCGGGGGGGGATTGAAGGGGTTAACGGGTAGGTGGGGAATTGAAGGGGTTAATGTGTGTGGGTGTGGGTGGGGGATTGAAGGCATTAACGTGTATGGGTGGGGGATTAAAGGAGTTAACATGTATGCCTGGGGGATTGAAGAGGTTAACGTGTATGGGTGGGGGATTGAAGGGGTTAACATGTATGCCTGGGGGATTGAAGGGGTTAACGTGTATGGGTGGGGGATTGAAGGGGGTAATGTGTATGGGTGGGGGATTGAAGGGGTTAACGTGTGGGTGGGTGGGGAATTAAAGGGGTTAACGTGCATGGGTGGGGGATTGAAGGGGTTAATGTGTATCGGTGGGGGATTGAAGGGGTTAACGTGTATGGCTGGGGGATTGAAGGGGTTAACGTGTACGGCTGGGGGAATTGAAGGGGTTAACGTGTATGGGTGTGGGTGGGGGATTGAAGGGGTTAACGTGTGTGGGTGGGGGATTGAAGGGGTTAACGTGGATGGGGGATTGAAGGGGTTAACGTGTGTGTGGGTGGGTGGGGGATTGTCTCCAGGGGAGCTGTGCATTCAAGGAGCTGAATGTCTGCGTTAACATTCGTACTGAGCAAAACCGTTCATTGAATACAACTCGCTTCTGCTTTCACAGGGCCAACAACTGTTATAATGTTCAGGTTGTGTGGGTTTTTTAAGTCCTTAAAATGTCAGCAATAACCAACATTAAAAATTGGTAGGTGTAATGTATTTCTTCATGGGTTCTTTGCTTAAGAATTCATAGCAACACATTGCTATTAAGAACTAGTTGGTTTATTAGCAAAGGTTTAATAATCACACTACACGTTACCAGTTCGTTCACTTTGCTCACAACTGCAAGCCTCATCGTGGATGACCCAAACCCAACTGGCTGGAGTTTTATTGGGGCTGAAATTCCGGTCGGAGATTCCTCCGACCTGAAATATTTCTACGAATTTACCTGGTGGTCCGGGAGGAGCGTGGGATTCTGGTGGGGGGGCCTTCTCTTCCCGCGCGGCGGAGCGCGCTCCCCTCCTCCAGGTTCCCATGGAGACGGTGCAGTCACGTGTGACTGCTCAGCCAATCAGGTCCAGTATTCCACAGCTTTCTCATTAATAGCAATGGGAGCTCCGTATCGACCAGTTCCCATTGCTATTAATGGGGGGGAAAACCCAAACACACTAAACACCGTAATAAAATAAAAAACACACCTCACATAATTAAAATTAAAGTTAATAAATATCCGAGAGAAAAAAAAAATTTCCGAGTTTTTAAACGTTTTTTTAATTATGGTTAAAAATAAATGTAACGTGGTGGGCAGGATATTTAAAAATATGTTTTTTTCACTTAATTTATTATATTTTTGTATGTTTTTAAACTCTTATGCCTGTAACAGTAGGCTACGCACCTGCTTTTATCAGGCGCAAGAGTTTTGAGGACATTTTCTGGGCAAGATATGGGTAAATCCCGCAGTATTGCCCGTGCAAATGTTCTCGCTCCCGAGATGCGTTGGATCTATCTAGCTCCAGCTCGACAGATCGGAAAAGCCGGTTTTCAGTACATGTGCATTGTGCGCTGAAAACCGGCTTTTCTGATGTCTTCCCGGGTCGTACACACTCCGTACACACTCCGTACGGACCCAGAAGGCCACGATTTCCAGGCCATTGAGTCTTGTGAACATCACGTGACTGGCTAAGCCACTCACAATGCAACAGCTCTACAACTATTTTAAATCTAGTGCACTAGAACCCACAAATTTACAAACAAACTAGGAACTTTGCCAAATTAAATTTAAATTCTATTCCCAGGGGTCATGATGCACTCCAGTCCCTCCGGCCCCCACCTCTCATGGAAGGCCGCGAGCGTACCGGTGGACACCGCGTGCTCCATCTCCAGGGACACCCTGGCTCGGATGTAACCACGGAAGAGAGGCAGGCAGTCGGGCTGAACGACCCCCTCGACCGCCCGCTGCTTGGACCGGTTGATGGCCCCCTTGGCCGTGCCCAACGAGTCCTACGAGGAGGCCTTCCGACCTGCCTGCTCCCCTCCGCACAGGGTGCCCAAAGATCAGGAGTGTGGGACTGAAATGCAACCAGAAATAATGGAAGAAGGGCTGCAACCTCGCACATTCAATAAAAATGTGGAACACAGACTCCTCTAGACTGCAGAAATTACAGGCAGCCTGGGAGCCCGTGAACCGACTTAAAAATTTATTGCACGGGACTGCTCCGTGCAACACCCTCCAGGCCAAGTCCCCAATAAATAAAGGGAAGACTCCCGCGTAGAGAGCCCTCCATTGGGGACTCCCGCCTCCTCCAGACGGCAAGATGGTGCAGCATGGCGTGTCTGGACGGCAGACGAGGATGGCAACATGGAGAGTGTGCAAGAGCAGCTCGTATAGGAAACCCCTCTGTGCAGAACTGAAAGGCACGGAGGGGATTTCCTGGAGGAAGCTCAAGATGTGAGGCGCCGGAGGTTTCGGGACTTGGCACCGATGAGGAATTCCGTCCAGACGGGGGTCAGTTCGGACAGGATCTCCCCACGTGCTTGAGCCTCCTAGACACACCTAGTGGCGTCAGAGCCCAGTGCTGTTTTTAGTGACTCGATGGCTTTGGACGCGAGCCGGACATCGGCCCAGGAGAGGCATCATGCTTACTTGCAACAGCTCTACAACTATTTTTAGTTGTGCACTTCAATCAAGTGCCCCATTTTTAAAGGGGCGGTGGTGGGGGGCACACTCCAAACAGTTTCAAACATGTGCCCTTTTTTTTGAGGGCACTAAAAACACAAATTATACAAGTGCCCCGTGGCTAAAAGGTGGGAGGTGGCACTAAAATGACCAACTTAAACAAATTACACTTTGGTTGCCGGGGGTGATGATGCACTCCAGTCCCTCCAGTGCCCAACAGCTCTACAACTATTTTTGTCGAAAACAATCCTGGTTAAAGGGGGGTCACACTCCAAAACCTTTTCAGATGCCCCCTGGTTTTTTGGGTTTTTTTTCCTGAGGGCACCAAAACACAAATTATACAAGTGCCCCCTGGCTAAAAGGGGGGGGGGAAGGGGCACTAAAACCGACATGTTAAACAAATTAAAACTTTAGACAAAAAACATCAAATTAACATTTTGTTGCCGGGGATGATGATGCACTCCAGTCCCTCCGGCGCCCAAACCTGTGAGCGTTGTCACAGATATCTACATTGCAGTAGGAAATCAAACATTGGCCCAGATTTAGCTGACAAAATAACCGATAGTTTACTGGCGCTCGTCGCGATTAACGTATAAATCGTCCAGCAACTGGAGGTGAGGAAGCGATGCCCCATGAATTGCTTAATGATGATTATTCTGGTGTAAGACTGATGCTTTAAATGGCACTCACTCACACCAAATGCATCTTAGCTGAAATCCTGTCGGAATCTTTTCTCGTTAGATTGTGTGTGGAAATGATCAGCTCCTGTACAAAGGCTTGGGTTTCAGAGCAGACAGTGTGATGGAGCCAGGAATCTGACCGCGCTTGGAGTTAGGGATCTGGGATTCTTTGTACGAGTGAGGTTTAAAACTGACAAAGTGTTGTCAGGTTGTCGGATGCTGATAGCGAGATGGAGTTTACAACTCAGTCGATAACACGATGCTATATGACAGTAATCCGTTCTCTGGTGCCTGTCTGAAGAGCTCACTGCTATAGCATCCGTCCACATACAGCATATAAAAGCTACCTTACTCAATCTTTTCATTGAAAAAAATGACCAACGTTGTGTACATGAGATAGGCCGGGAATTTCCTGGCCACTTGTTCCCTCTCCGCCACAAAACTTCAGCAGAAGTGTGGCACAAACGGCAAGGTAAGTCCGGTGGAACAGCAGAAGGCTGTGGAATTGCCCGGCTACAGTTCATGTTGTGGGAGCCGTTGGTTACCCCGCTGATCTCTGCACTATTGATGTTCTGTCATGTCAATGGATTGATTCCAGTCACTATGGCCGCTGGGTTTTGTAGTCACCTTTTCAACAAAACAATGTGAAAGTTGACCCTTGTCAGTTTGGCTCAGTGGATAGCACTCTCCTTTTCGAGTCAGAGGGGCGTGACTTTGTAGTGTCCCTGCACCTTACTACAAACTCACATGAGGCATAGATATATCAGACACGGTCACTCTGTGACCTTCACCTTTATTGCCAGGACCAAGGAGTGCTGACCCTGGGTGGGACCTCCCCTTTTATACCTGGAAACCCAGGTGAGGAGTGTCTCCTGCAAGTTCACCCCCTGTGGTCAGGGTGTGCATTTCTAGGATACAGGTACAGTGTACACGAGTTACAGTTACATGACTATGTCATTGCAAGATGGTTAAATACATGACATCACCTCCCCCCTTAAGTCTTTTTGTTTCAGAGGTTAAGTCTGTCGGGTGGTCGACGCTCTCTCGTGGAGCGCCTCAGTTGTGGCTCTGGTGGCTGAGCCTCGGCACGCATCTCTGTCACTTGAGGTGAGTCCGGGCTGGCCGCAGGGACTGTGCATGCTGAGGGCTGTCTTTGTTGCTCGTCCGCCGGCAGTGGTGTGGTTGCCATCTCATGCTCTTCTTCAGGTTCCTCCGTGTCTATGCCGAACCTTTTCTTTACTTGGTCCAAGTGTTTGCGGCATATCTGCCCATTGTTTAGTCGGACCACCATGACTCTATTCCCTTCTTTGCCAATTACGGAGCCCTCAAGCCACTTGGGTCCCAAAGCATGGTAAAGCATATTTCATCTATTTCTATACACCCCCCACTTGAGTTTCGATCATGGAGCTCGGTTTGGGAGTGGCGCTTGCCCTCAACAATGTCTGCCAGGGCTGGGTGAATGAGGGACAGCCACATCTTGGGCGTGCGTTTCACGAAGAGTGCGGGCGGGACCTGTAGGCCAGCAGGAGGCGCGATAGGTGGTACTGAAGGGAGGGTCCTTGGATGCGTAGCATGCCATATTTTATGACTTGGACCACCCGTTCCGCCTGGCCATTGGAAGTCGGCTTGAACGGCGCTGTCCGGACGTGCTTGATACCAATGCCCAACATAAACTCCTGGAATTCATGGCTGGTGAAACACTGGCCATTGTCGCTGACCAGGATGTCCAGCAAGCTATGGGTCGCGAAAACCGTATGCAGACTCTCCACGGTGATGGATGTCGTGCACGAGTTCAATATGATCCACTCGATCCACTTTGAGTATGCATCGACAACGATCAGGAACATTTTCCCCATGAACGGGCCCACATAGTCTACGTGAATACGTGACCATGGTCTGGTGGGCCAGGACCACGGGCTGAGTGGGGCCTCCCTGGGGGCATTGCCCAGCTGGGCACACATTGTGCACCTGTGAACACAGTGTTCCAGGTCTGAGTCAATCCCTGGCCACCATACATGTGACCGGGCAATGGCCTTCATTAACACAATGCCAGGGTGCTCGCTGTGGAGTTCCCTGATGAACGCTTCCCTTCCTTTCTGGGGCATGACTACCGGCTGTCCCATAGCAGGCAGTCGGCTTGGATGGAGAGCTCATCCATCCGGCTCTGAAACGGTCTGACCTCCTCGGGGCACGCCCTGTGTGCGGGCACCCAAACCCCAGTCAGGACACATTTCTTTATCATGGATAGGAGGGGGTCCCTGTTGGTCCAGAGTTTGATCTGGCGGGCTGTAATGGGGGAGTCCGCAGTGTCAAAAGCCTCAAAGACCATGACCATCTCGGAACACTGCTCTGACGCCCCCTCGGTGGTGGCCAGTGGGAGCCTGCTGAGCGCATGGGCGCAATTTTCAGTGCCTGGCCAGTGCCGTATGGTGTAGTCATACGCAATCAGCGTGAGGGCTCAGCGCTGTATGCGAGCTGACGCATTGGTGTTGACAGCCTTGCTGTCAGACAACAAGAATGTTAATGGCTTGTAGCCCGTCTCTAGCTCAAACTGTCTACCAAAAAGGTGCTGGTGCATCTTTTTAACACCGTAAACACACGCGAGTGTTTCCTTCTCGACCATGCCGTATCCACGCTCTGCCTGGGAGAGCGACCTGGAGGCATAAGCTACCGGTTGGAGTCGGCCGTCATCGTTAACCTACTGCAACACACACCCAACCCCATAGGATGACGCATCGCATGTTAAAACCAGTTTTTTACAGGGGTCATACAAAGTCAACAGTTTGTTGGAACACAGCAGGTTCCTCGCCTTATTAAAAGCCCGTTCTTGACAGTCCCCCCAAAACCATTCACAACCTTTATGCAGGGGCATGTGTAACGGCTCCAACTATGTGCTTAAGTTCGGCAGAAAATCCCCAAAATAGTTAAAAAGTCCCAGGAATGATCGCAACTCTGACGTGTTGCCGTTTTGGATTCAGTGGGCCGGATTCCGTCTGCAGCCACCCTCCTGCCCAAAAACTCGATCTCTGGGGCCAAAAACACACACTTGGCCTTTTTCAGCCACAAGCCTACCCGGTCCAGTCGGTGTAGCACCTCCTCCAGGCTGTGGAGATGTTCTTCGGTGTCTCGACCCGTTATGAGAATGTCGTCTTGGAATACGATCGTTCCAGGAATGGATTTGAGCAAACTTTCCATGTTTCTCTGAAAGATGGCTGCTGCCGAACGAATGCCAAATGGACACCTGTTGTAGAAAAATAATCCCTTGTGCGTCGTGATGGTGGTCAGAAGCTTGGATTCTTCAGCCAGTTCCTGAGTCATGTCGGCTGAAGTGAGGTCCAACTTCATGAACAGCTTGCCACCTGCCAGCGTGGCAAAAAGGTCCTCCGCTCTCGGAAGCGGGTATTGGTCTTGCAGCGATACTCAGTTGATGGTGGCTTTGTAGTCACCACAAATCCTCACTGAGCCATCTGCTTTGAGGACGGGAATGATGGGACTTGCCCAGTCACTGAATTCAACAGCCGAAATTCTGCCCTCTCTCAGCAGCCTGTCCAGTTCACATTCAATTTTCTCACGCATCACGTATGGCACCGCTCTGGTGCACTGGTCTGGCGTCCGGAGTGATGTGTATCACTACTCTAGTGCCCTTGAATGTTCCGACACCAGGTTGAAACAGTGACCCGAATTTTTGCAGGACCTGTGAGCATGAACTTCGCTCCACAGATGAAATGGCGTGCACATCCCCCCTATTTCCAATTCATCTCAGCTAGCCAACTCCTCCCCAAAAGCGCGGGGCCATTTCCCGAAATGATCCAAAGTGGCAGCCGGTTCTGTAATCCATTATGTGTTACCACCAAGTTTGCACTGCCCAGCACTGGGATGATCTCTTTGGTGTACGTCCATAGCTGCATCTCAATGCATTCTAGCTCTGTGTGGCCATAGTGTCTCAAATTGTTGGGCGCTCATGAGTGACTGGCTAGCTCCCGTATCCAGCTCTATGTGCACCGGATGCCATTCAGTAAGACTTTCATCATCATGGGTGGCGTTTTAGTGTATGAGCTGTGGATGTCAGCCACATGAACCCGCTGAACTTCAGCATCTATTGCTTTACCCCAGGCCTCATCCTGCATTGCAGATGCCTCATCTGGTTCCTCTGTCTCGCAGATTAGCCTCGCTACTGCCTTTTTGCACATCCTGGCCAAGTGTCCACTGACATTACAAATCCTGCAGGTATATTGCTGGAACCTGCAGCTTCTCGCAGTGTGTCTACCCCCGCACCTCCAGCATGAACTGAGATTGAGATTGCTGTTAACAAAATGATATTACCAGGCATTCCTCTTTGATTGCCCATTTGGCTGTTTCTAAGCACTCTGATGGTAGGTGTTAATGATCCCATTTCGGGACGCATTGTTTCTCGAGATGGCGTGAATTGCCGATCCCCTTTCCATTGTCCTTGTTGCGGGCCCACCCTGGAGCCTGTTGCTGCCTGGGCGGTTTCGAAGTGCCCTTGCCTTCCTGCGGGGTCCCGAGCCGCCTTCACCATGTTAACTCCCTGGTCCATCGCCACGTTGGGACCAGGGCTACACGCGTAAATTAGCTTGGTCTCCTCTTCCCCTGCCATAAAGGTCTGAGCTATCAACGCCGCCCCTTCTAAAGTCAAGTCCTTAGTCTTTATGAGCTTCCTGAAAAAGCCGGCATTTTTAATGCCCTCGATGAAAAAGTCCCTTAATATCTCCCCCTACAGGCATCGGAGAACTTAGAGACTAGCCAAGCGCCGCAGTTCCACCATGAAGTCCAAGATGTTTTGACCCTCCCGATGCCGGTGAGAGTAGAACCAGTGCCGGGCCATGTGTACGCTACTCGCCAGCTTGAGCTGCTCACTGATCAGCTGGCTGAGTTCTTCAAAGGACTTATCCGCCAGCTTTTGGGGTATGAGCAGGTCTTTCATCAGCGCATACTTCTGTGGACCACAGCTGGTCAGTAGATGCGCCCTCCGCTTGTCAGCCGCTGTCTCTTCCAGCCAGTCCTTTGTGACAAAGCTCTGCTGGAGTCTTTCCACGAAGTCGTCCCAGTCCTCACCCACACAGTAACGTTCCTCTGTGCCACCGGTGGCCATCCTCTTGGTTCGGTGATTCCCGTTTCTCGTCATCAAATGTATTGTCCCTGCATCTTCATACAAACTCTCACGAGGCATGGATGTATCAGACACGGTCATTCTGTGACTTTCACCTTTATTGCCAGGACCAAGGAGTCCTGACCCTGGGTGGGACCTCCCCTTTTATACCTGGAAACCCAGGTGAGGAGTGTCTCCTGCAAGTTCACCCCCTGTGGTCAGGGTGTGCATTTCTAGGGTACAGGTACAGTGTACACAAGTTACAGTTACATAACTATGTCATTGCAAGATGGTTAAATACATGACAGACTTCATGTCCCACTCCAGAGACTTACACACCATCCAGGCTGTCACTCCCAGAGCAGTGCTGTCGGAGGGGCAGTACTGAGGGAGAGTCGCACTGTCGGAGGGGCAGTACTGAGGGAGCACTGCACTGTTGGAGGGGCAGTACTGAGAAAGCGCTGCACTGTCGGAGGGGCAGTACTGAGGGAGAGTCGCACTGTCGGAGGGGCAGTACTGAGGGAGCGCTGCACTGTCGGAGGTGCAGTACTGAGGGAGCGCTGCACTGTCGGAGGTGCAGTACTGAGGGAGTGATGCACTGTCGGAGGGGCAGTACTGAGGGAGTGCTGCACTGTCGGAGTGGCAGTACTGAGGGAATGGCGCACTGTCGGAGGGGCAGTACTGAGGGAGCGCTGCACTGTCGGAGGGGCAGTACTGAGGGAGCACTGCACTGTCGGAGGGGCAGTACTGAGGGAGCGCTGCACTGTCGGAGGGGCAGTACTGAGAAAGCGCTGCACTGTCGGAGGGGCAGTACTGAGGGAGAGACGCACTGTCGGAGGGGCAGTACTGAGGGAGCGCTGCACTGTCGGAGGTGCAGTACTGAGGGAGTGATGCACTGTCGGAGGGGCAGTACTGAGGGAGCGCTGCACTGTCGGAGGGGCAGTACTGAGGGAGCGCTGCACTGTCGGAGGGGCAGTACTGAGGGAGCATCGCACTGTTGGAGCTGCTGTCTTTCAGATATGAAGTTAGACCGCTTGTCTATCTGTTGCGGTGGTAGAAATCCTGTGCATTATTTGAAGACTAGCAGGGAGTTGCTACAATTCATCCCACACCCAACACGATGAAATGCAGAGTAATTGGGTCATTCACCTCTCTGGAGATTATAGCCCTTGCTGTGAGTGAAATGCCTGCCATGTCCAGCTATAGAACTACAGTCAGTGACCTTCACAATCATGTATGGGAAGTATTTGGGGGCATTGCTGTGAGCTGTGCTAAGCTGTAAGTTTTTTCTTTCTAAAAAAAAACTTTAAATAGTTTCAATCAGTTTGATTTGGTTGCATCTGAATGAGGTATCTGTTAACACACTTGCCGAGCCAGTGTTAAATCGGCAGTCACGCTCCTGATGTCCCGTGTAAGCACAGAGGCAAGTCAGTCTTAAACTCTTGTGAGCTCCTCAGCTGGGAGCCGAGTATGTTCTCTGACCAACACGCCAAACCAATCAAGTAGAATATGTAGCCTTAAAGGCAAAGTGCCCAACCTACTACCAGACTACTATATTGTACATTCCATGGTGTAAACCCTGCCCTTATAAATCAACGTTCGCTCCACAGGCCACTAATGCACTTTATATTCAGGACTGGTCAATCAAGCGAGAATGGTTTGCAAAGCACATTGGTAATTACTGCTTGTTGATGAAGTAAAGAATAATTTACAAATGAAGGACTGGATTTTCCGGTCTTGACTGCTCCGTTTTTCGCCCCGGAGCGGCAGCAATGGTGGGGTGAGGTGTTCTGGGCGGGTGGCCAGCCTCCAGCGATCCTCGGGTCGGGTTTAGAGGCGCCCGCGGAGCAGCACCACCCGGAGGAGCTGCGCCCGTTGTGCAACGGCCCTGGTCGCGACACCGGCACGATTTTTAACTCCTGCCCGATCCGTTCGCCCCGCAGTGACTGCCTGGGAAATCGGGCGGTGCAACGATAATGACAGCGGAGAGGTGAGTAATGGGAACCTAAGGTAAGTGCGATTGCCTTTCTTTTAATATTTTTGCGATTTGTGTTGTGGTGTGGGCAATGTTTTGGGAACGTTTTTGTGGGATTTCTTTTAGGTACCCCTCCCCCTGCCACCAGGTGTCTCTGGGAGCGAACCCGGCCCGGCTCTTTAACTCGGGAGATTCCCATCCTAACACCCAAGAAAGGTACAACGCCTCCCTTAGCGCTGCGCCCTGACTCATGGCCCAGCTACCCAACCTTACCCACTTAGGTGCAAACTGTTCCCGGGCACTAACGTTCCCGCCCCGCCACCATTACCGCCCCAAATACATCAAGACCGAAAATCCAGCACTAAAAGCCTTAGGTCAGTGAGCACAGGGAGTGATGGGTGAGAGGGACTGGGTGTGAGATAAGACACGGGGCACAGGGGGTGATGGGTGAGTGGGACTGGGTGTGAGATAAGACACGGGGCACAGGGGGTGATGGGTGAGCGGGACTGGGTGTGAGTTAGGACATGGTCAGTGAGCACAGGGGGTGATGGGTGAGCGGGACTAGGTGTGAGTTAGGACACTGGGCACAAGGGTGATGGGTGAGTGGGATTGGGTGTGAGTTAGGACACTGGGCACAGTGGGGTGATGGGTGAGCGGGACTGGGTGTGAGTTAGGACACGGTCAGTGAGCACAGGTGGTGATGGGTGAACGGGACTGGGTGTGAGTTAGGACATGGTCAGTGAGCACAGGGGGTGATGGGTGAGTGGGACTGGGTGTGAGTTAGGACACGGTCAGTGAGCACAGGGGGTGATGGGTGAACGGGACTGGGTGTGAGTTAGGACATGGTCAGTGAGCACAGCGGGTGATGGGTGAGTGGGACTGGGTATGAGTTAGGACACAGTCAGTGAGCACAGGGGGTGATGGGTGAGTGGGACTGGGTATGAGTTAGGACACGGTCAGTGAGCACAGGGGGTGATGGGTGAGCGGGACTGGGTATGAGTTAGGACACGGTCAGTGAGCACAGGAGGTGATGGGTGAGTGGGACTGGGTGTGAGTTAGGACATGGTCAGTGAGCACAGGGGGTGATGGATGAGCGGGACTGGGTGTGAGTTAGGACACGGTCAGTGAGCACAGGGGGTGATGGGTGAGTGGGACTGGGTATGAGTTAGGACATGGTCAGCACAGGTTTGAATGAGCTGAAGTTTATGGACAGTGGGAGGCCGGCCAGGAAAGCGTTGGAATGGTCAGGTCTAGAGGTAACATCAGCATGGATTAGAGTTTCAGTGCCAGATGGGCTGAGGCAGGGGTGGAGACGGGCGATGTTACAGAGGTGGAAATAGATGGTCTTTTTAATCTTGTGGCTATGAGTCAGAAGGCCAGCTCAGGGTCAAATAGGTAGCCAAGGTTGCGAGAAGTTTTGTTCAGTCTGATAGAGTGGCCAGGGAGAGGGATGGAGTTGGTAGCATAGGTGCGGAACTTGTAGCAGAGGTCAAAAACAATGGCTTCGGTCTTCCCAATGTTTAAGTGAAGGAAACAGCGACCACTGCAAGTAAAGGCATGTCAGGCAGCGTGACAAATCAGGGAGATTGGAAGGGTTGTGAGAGGGTGTGCAACACGGCGTGTTTTCAGATAATGTCGCCAAAGGGCAGCATGTTGCTGAGGAGGAGTGGGGGGGCCAAGGATAGATCTTTGGGGGAATACCAGCGGTAACAGTCACAGAACAGAAGCAATTGAAAGAAAGCAAAAAGAACTTGCATTTATACAGCGCCTTTCACAACTTCAGAATAACCCAACGTACTTTTTGAAGTGTAGTCACTGTTGTAATGTGGGGAACGCAGCAGCCAATTTGCGCACAGCAAGCTCCCACAAACAGCAATGTGATAATGACCAGATAAGCTGTTTTAATGATGTTGACATCGGGGTTACCTCTCCTACTCTACTTCAAAATAGTACCATGGGATCTTACACTACCACCTGCGAGGGCAGTCCGGGCCTTGGTTTAACATCTCAGCTGCAAGCTTCGAAAGTGCAACGCTCCCTCAGTACTGCCATTGAAGTGTCAGCCTCGACTATGGGATCAGGTCTCTGGAGTGGGGCTTGAGCCCACGACCTTCTGAGTCAGAGGCGAGGCGGACTCCTTACTAGAGAGGATCTGACTTCGACCAGAGAGCAAAGAGTTTACGGTAGAAACTCTCGCCAGGCTGACGTTTAAAAGCCCCTCAGCCGAGACTCTGGAGCTAGTGTGTATATCCGTCAATGTGTCAGGTCACCATGTCCCGATCATTAAATCTGTCTCCGTGTATTGATTCAATATCTGTATCACTTCTGTAGCAACTATGAAATTGATTCCTTAACACGCTATCAGATTCGGCTATGCTCTTCGTCCAAGTTCTTGTATCTTCACTCTTCTCCACTCCTCTTGCACCATTCCTTGGAAGCGCCATTTTCGTGACTTCCTACGTCAGGCCAGTAAAGTTCTGGGAGAAGAATTACAAGTAAGGGATTTATTTTGCTGGTGTGGGTCTGCGAGCTTGGGCAGAGGCAGGGAATGGACCACCTTGCTGTGCTGGTGTTCGTAACTGCTGTCCTGCCTCACGGCATCATTCGGGTAACTTCCCCACTCGCCCAGCTCTCTGTGTTCAGTGCCCAAAGCTGGCGATAAGAGCAGATGGAGATAAGGGTGGTGGGCTCCTCCCATTCCTCCAGCTGAATTGTGAAAACAAGGTATTCTTTCGATTGGTTGACTTACAAAAAAAAAATGAATTGCGAATTTGAGCAGATGAAAATCTGTGTGAATGGGGATGGACAACTAGTTCAAGACCACTCCCATTCATTTGTAGAATCACACAGCACAGAGGGAGGCCATTCGGCCCATTGTTGCTGTGCCGGCTGTTTGAACGAGCGATCCAATTAGTCCCACTCCCCCCGCTCTTTCCCCACACCCTGCAAACTTCTCCTTTTCAAGTATTTAACCAATTCCCTTTTGAAAGTCAGGATTGAATTTGCTTCCACTGCCGTTTCAGGTAAATTCTCCCCTTGTCCCCTCTAGGTTCTTTTGCCAATTACCTTAAATCTGTGTGCTTTGGTTACTGACCTGCTAGTGCATATAGTTTCTCCTTATTTACTCGATCATACGTGCCCACCTTACCAAAGTATCACCGCACCGGTTGCAATTGTGCCGGTGTTACAATTCTTCAATGATTTTAGAAATTTGACCAAAGATTTTGCCACATTTTTGCTTGTGTGGAGGGAGGGGAAATGACTTTAAATTAACAATGCTGCATTGTAAATTCCCAATGCATTACAACATGGAAAGCGTACCAACCCCAGATTCAGACCTCCGTTTATGTCGAGGTAACTGGTCGAAACCCAGGTGGTGACTGCGGATCTCAAGGCGGCCTTTGTGCCTGAGGGTTAGGGAGGGGAAATCAGCCATGGTTCCCACTCCGGGCTGCTGTCCTCCAATTCCTGTCGCAGCTGCACCAGTCTGTGTGGAATTCGGGCAAAGGTAAGATTGGTGTGATGCATCCTGTAGTCAAATAGTCTGCTAACCCTTGCTGTCTGTTCTTGCACATGAAGATTGGCCCCATGGAGGAGATGCAGAGGAAAGGTGTGTATATCATACCACAGCGAGAACTCAGTAACTCCAGGAGAGAAGGGAAAGGGAGGAACATTGCACAAAGATATTAACTGCATGACAACGACCAGTTTTGAAATTGTTTAACATAATCCGCAGTGCTTGGTCCGTTTACCGGCACCATAACTACAAACACAGCTTGGAAATAAAGTTTGTGGTTAAAAATCATCATCATCGTAGACGGTCCCTCGAGCGAGGATGACTTGCTTCTACAAGAGTTCACAGATGTTTCAATGAAGGACCCGATGTTCCAGTCCTGATTTCCAATTGAGGGGGTGGAAGATGCCTGTGCGTGGATTTTTTTAACATGGGGTGACCGTTGCACACCAGCCACCACACGGGCTCGACAGAGCTAGGCCTTGGTCCAGTGGCAAGGCTTAGCCAGGACGACTGGAGACCTGCTCTGCTGCACGGACCGAGTGCGCTCACACATATTGCAGTGTGGGCTGGTCCATGCTGCCCCTGGGCCCTTGGCTCTTCTGGGTCCCGTATCCTCATTCGCCGTAACATCCTAGCAACATAACCTCTACCATTAAAGGCAGAAACAGATGTTAAAAGTACATCTATAATGTATTAACAATCCTGCATCTGCAAGCATGTCCTCTCAGCTTTTTCCAAATTAAAGTCCTGTGTTCACTTTTACAATGGGACCTCCCTGTGTAAACCTGTCACGCTGTATGTACACAAATCACTGGAGAAATACCACTAACGATGTCTCCGCAAGATCTTGCAAATCCCCTGGGAGGACAGACGCACCAACGTTAGTGTTCTCGATCAGGCCAACATCCCCAGCATCAAAGCACTGACCACACTCGACCAGCTCTGCTGGGCGGGCCACATTGTCTGCATGCCCGACACAAGACTCCCAAAGCAAGCGCTCTACTCTGAACTCCTACACGGCAAGCGAGCCCCATATGGGCAGAGGAAACGTTACAAGGACTCCCTCAAAGCTTCCTTGATAAAATGCAACATCCCCACCGACACCTGGGAGTACCTGGCCAAAGACTGCCCTAAGTGGAGGAAGTGCATCCGGGAGGGCGCTGAACTCGTCGAGTATCGTCGCTGAGAGCATGCAGAAAACAAGCGGAAGGAGCGTGCGGCAAACCTGTCCCACCCACCCTTTCCCTCAACGATTGTCCTACCTGTGACAGAGACTGTAATTCCCATTTTGGACTGTTCAGTCACCTGAGAACTCACTTTTGGAGTGGAAGCAAGTCTTCCTCGATTCCGAGGGACTGCCTATGATGATGATGCTAACACTCTCCTGCCACTGGAGGCAATGCAGCGCCACCACTGGCTGCAGATTGTAATTACAGCGTGACAGCTTTACATAGGGGAGTACCCATTGTAAATGTGGGCGTAGAATTTATAACCGAAATAGGCCCAGGATTATGTCTGTACGCACTGGTCCAATTATCCTGGATCTAGCCCCACTTCACCAGAACACTGCACCCGGCCATCACTCCCTGTGCCCAATGAGACGAGAGGCCGACCGGTAAATTCCTAGTTTTACACGATTGCTTGTGGTTTTTCTTTTGCAGCACCAAACGCGTGGATCATTCAAACACCAGGCTGGATTCGCAGATAAACAGAAGTACTGGTAAGTGGAAGGCAAGGGTACAACTGCACTAAGTCTCCCTTGGCATCATCATTTTGTACAGGCAATACGATTTCTAATCCCTAAAAATATTATCAGCACAAGAATGAGATGTCCCTGTGAATTTTGTGCTTCTCGAGATGACAGATGCTGTTTCCGAAAGTGTTAGTCTCACACACTCTCGGATAAACGTTCGATAAACTCTCCCTATTCTATCAGCTCCAACCTCAATAGTGCGCACCCTGTTGTGTCATAGAATGGTACAGCAGAGAAGGAGGCCATTCGGCCCATCGTGCCTCTTCCGGCTCTGAACGAGTGATCCATTAATCCCACTCCCCCACTCTTTCCCCACAACCTTGTGAATTTCTGCTTTTCAGGTATTTATCCAATTCCTTTTTGAAAGTTATTATTGAATCTGCTTCCACCACCCTTTCAGGCAGAACGTTCCAGATCCAACAACAGATCTCAACCTCGGATTTTCTGCCAATGATCTTGAATCTGTGTCTTCTGGTTACCGACCCCTCTACCACTAGAAACAGTTTCTCCCGACCTACCCTACCAAAACCATTGCTAATTCGAAACACCTCGATCAAATCTCCCCTTAACCTTCTCTGCTCCAAGGAGAACAACCCCGGCTTCTCCAGCCTATCCACATAACTGAAGTCCCTCATCCCTGGAACCAATATAGTAAATATCCTCTATACCCTTCCTAATGTGCAGTGCCCAGAATTGGACACAATACTCCAGCTGGGGTCGAACCAGAGATTTATAGAGGTGTCACCAAGTGTGACCTGTTTAATTTCCCAACCCTGCCATCTCCTGCTCTGTGAGTGAAATTGCCAGTTCAGCATTGGTCTAGGGCCCAAAATTGAATGGAGCAACTTGATTTTTCTGGAGTATCTTAAAAATCCCCATTTTGCACATTCAATTTGCGCCAGTGCAAGTGAGTTAGTTAGGATTTTTTTTTAGTTTAGTTTAGTTTTGTTCAAAAGGGGCGTTACCAGCCAACTACGCCTGTTTTGGCCATTCAGGCCACTTTGGACAGCTAATAGTTGCTCCAAACTAACTTAGGCCAGCGTATATGGCCACTTGTGGGCCACACAGAAAACCCTTGCGGAGAGTTAATAAATCAGCGCAGGTAGGTACTTAATGACTTACTAAAGAATGTAAATAGGATCAAACAGCTATACAGGACTGACAAACTTCGCAAAGTTAATTTACTATACAACAGAAGCATTCGTGGAAGCTTAAACTACAAAAATAAAAGGAGTAAAGAGACAAAACATATTTACATAATTTTTTCAAAATATCCAAATAAAAAATAGAAGTATCTCCTACTCGTAGGAAAGTTAAGGAAAGTCTTGAGTAAGCTCATTAAAATTACTGGCTACACAGTTATCGCACCCTCCCCCACCCCACACCCAGATCAAAACTCTCCTCCTTCCCCATCCCCCGCATCAAAACTCTCTTCTTCCCCGCCCTCCCCCCCCAATCAAAACTCTTCCCCGCCCCCCGATCAAAATTCTCCCCACACCAACCTGTTTCTTGTAGTCCTCAGCACGGGAAGGCAGTGGGCCGACCTGTGCGGCAGGCCACTCGGCCCGGGATAGGGGCGGGACACGTCGGGTCCCATGCTGCAGGCATCATCATAATCACGGGAGGAGCTACTGCACATGCGTAAACGCTCTAATGCGCATGCGGACAGCTGCCGGCACTCTTTTAGGCGCCCCCAATGGACTCGCCACGCCACACCAAGCCCCGGGAGAGTCGGCAGAGGGGCCAGAATCCATCTTTTTGGCGCCATTTGGATCGTAGGAAGGCGGTGCATCTCACGTGAGTGCGCCGAAAGAAACGGGTGGGCCAAATTTGGGCCCACTATAAGTGTGCGTGTCAAGCTGTAATTGTACTCTCCTGCCACTGGAGGTGTTACAACACCACCACTGACTGCAGGTTCTAAATGCAGCGTGACAGGTTTACATAGGAAATTCACCATGATAAATTGCAGAAGGAGGAATTTTTAATGGAAAAGCTAAAAGACAGAATTTGTGACCTTAAAACAGGCCCAGGATTGCATTTTGAAAAAGAATAGCTGTGACAGAAACAGGGTTTTGTGACTGATGGTTAATATCTGCTCCGTCCACTCTGTGCGAACGAGTATCACCTTCCGCTCCCCTCCGTATATTCAATGCAAAGGTCGTGGCCAGAAGATGCTCAGTCAGAATTTGGGAGCCGTGCTTTTTAACCACAAAAACTCGGGATGAGTATGACTCACACGGGACTGGTGCTCATTTTCGGGGTGGGGGAATGATAAGGGGACAAGACAAAAGTACTGGACACTGAGAGGCAGCCTGCATATCCTATTTAATGAGGCCTTGTGCCACTCAAATGGCTGTTGCAATATAACTGCAAAAAGGACAAAATGCAAACTCTGTCCTTACTATAGTTGGATCTGGGACAGACATAACTTCAAGGTGAAGCATAGTCTAGGGGGAATATTTATTCAAAGAACTCTCTGAATTTTTATTCACCTCAGGAGAATTTTGACTTTTCCCTGAGTCACTGGCCCTTCCTCCCACCCCTATCACCTGCCCCCTTTCTCCCACCCCTATTCTCAGTGTGTTGCATTTCAGTTTAAATGGAGCCAGAGACTAGGCTCAGCGGGCCTGCTCCACCAAATGTGCCTTGTTGATTGGACCAGGATCTCAAAGCCAGCACCAAGCTCATGGTCTATAGAGCAGTAGTAATACCCGCCCTCCTATGCGCTTCAGGGACATGGACTATGTACAGTCGCCACCTCAAAGCACCGGAGAAGTACCACCAACGCTGCCTCCGCAAAATCCTGCACTAACATCAGCGTTCTCTCCCAGGCCAACATCCCCAGCATCGAGGTACTGACCATGCTCGATCAGGTCTGATAGACGGGCCACATTGTCTACATGCCTGATACTAGACTCCCGAAACAAGCACTGTACTCCGAGCTCTGTCAAGTCAAGCGAGCCCCAGGGGGCAGAGGGCAGAGAAAATGCTTCAAGGACACCCTCAAAGCCTCCCTGATAAAGTGCAACATCCCCACCGACTCTTGGGAATCCTCAAAGTGGAGGAGAAGCATCCGAGAAGGTGCCGAACACGTCGAGTCTCCTCGCCGGGAGCACGTGGAAGCCAAGTACAAACAGCAGAAGGAGCGCACGACAAATCAAACACCCCACCCACCCGTCCCTCCAACCACCCTCTGCCCCACCTGTGACAGAGACTGTAGATCCCGCATTGGTCTCACCCGTCACCTGAGAACTCATTTTAGTGTGGAAGCAAGTCATCCTCGACTCCGGGGATTGCCTAAGAAGAGAAGGTGGTTTGTAGATAAGTGTGAGGTGGTGCATTTTTGAAGACAGAGTAAGGAGGCCACACACTGCTTGAAAAATCAGTCTGAATGGGGTAGAGCAGCAATGGGATCGGGATACACAAATCACAAAAAGTAGTGCCGCAGCTTAATAAGGTCATGAGAAAAGCAAACCAAGCACTCGGGTTCACTTCGAGAGGAGTAGACTTGAAAGGCAGGCAAATTATGTTAAGCTTGTACAGAACCTTGGTTAGACCACACTAGGAGTACTGGGAACACTTCTGGTCTCCATATTATAAAAAGGATATCGAGGCACTAGAAAAGATGGAAAAAAGTTTTACAAGGGACTGCAGCCTTTGACATGGTTGACCAGTCCATCCTCCTCCAACACCTCTCCGCCACTGTCCAGCTGGGTGGGACTGCACTCGCCTGGTTCCATTCTTATCTATCTAATCGTAGTCAGAGAATCACCTGCAACGGCTTCTCTTCCCGATCCCGCATCGTTACCTCTGGTGCCCACCCCCCAAGGATCTATCCTTGGCCCCCTCCTATTTCCCATCTACATGTTGCCACTTGGCGACATCATCCGAAAACACAGCGTCAGTTTCCACATGTCCGCTGATGACACCCAGCTCTACCTTACCACCACTTCTCTCGACCCCTCCACGGTCTCTAAATTGTCAGACTGCTTGTCCGACATCCAGTTCTGGATGAGCAGAAATTTTCTCCAATTGAATATTGGGAAGGCCGAAGCCATTGTTTTCAGTCCCCGTCACAAACTCCGTTCCCTGGCCACTGACTCCATCCCTCTCCCCAACTCCTGTCTGAGACTGAACCACACTGTTCGCAACCTTGGTGTCATACTTGATCCTGAAATGAGCTGTCAACCACATCTCTACAGCATAACTAAGACCGCCTGTTTCCACCTCTGTAACATCGCCCGTCTCCACCCTTGCCTCAGCTCATCCGCTGCTGAAGCCCTCATCCATGCGTTTGTTACATAGAAACATAGAAAATAGGACCATTCGGCCCTTCGAGTCTGCACCACCATTCAATATGATCATGGCTGATCCTCTATCTCAACACCATATTCCTGCTTTTCCCCCATACCCCTTGATGCCTTTTGTGTCTAGAAATCTATCTATCTCCTCCTTAAATATATTCAGTGACTGTGGTAGAGAATTCCACAGGTTCACCACCCTCTGAGTGAAAAACTTTCTCCTCATCTCAGTCCTAAATTTCCTACCCCGTATCCTGAGACTGTGACCCCTTGTTCTAGACTTCCCAGCCCGGGGAAACATTCTCCCCGCATCCAGTCTATCCAACCCCGTCAGAATTTTATACGTTTCAATGAGATCCCCTCTCATTCTTCTAAACTTGAGTGACTACAGGCCTAGTCGACCCAATCTCTCCTCATAAGAGAGTCCTGCCATTCCAGGAATCAGTCTGGTGAACCTTAGGTCAAGTATATCCCTTCTTAGGTAAGGAGACCAAAACTGCATACAATAATCCACGTGTGGTCTCACCAAGGCCCTGTATAACTGTAGTAAGACATCCTTGCTCCTGTACTCAAATCTTCTTGCAATGAAGGCCAATATACCATTTGCCTTCCTAACTGCTTGCTGCACCTGCATGTTTGCTTTCAATGTCTGGTGTACAAGGACACCCAGGTCCCTCTGTACATCGACACTTCCAAAGTCTTCACCATTTAAATAATACTTTGTCCTTATGTTTTTCCTACCAAAGTGGATAACATTTAAGGAGATATTTCACAACTCTCAAATATATTCCAGTGAGGAGGAAAAGGTGTAAGAGAAATGATAGCCACCGGTGGCTAACTAAGGAAATAAAGGACCGTATCCAATTAAAAACAAGAGCATACTAAGTGGCCAAAACTAGTGGGAGGACAGAAGATTGGGAAGCTTTTAAAAGCCAGCAAAGGATGACTAAAAAAAATGATTAAGCAAAGGAAGATAGACTATGAAAGTAAACGAGAATGAAATATAAAAACAGATAGCAAGAGTTTCTACAGGTATATAAAAAGGAAAAGAGTGGCTAAAGTAAATGTTGGTCCCTTAGAGGACGAGACCGGGGAATTAGTGATGGGGATGGAGATGGCAGAAACTCTGAACAAATATTTTGTATCAGTCTTTGTGGTAGAGGACACTAATAATATCCTAACAGTGGATAGTCAAGGGGCTATGGTGGGGGGGAGGAACTTAACACAATCACTAAGGAGGGGTACTCAGTAAGATAATGGGACTAAAGGCAGATAAATCTCCTGGACCTGATGGCTTGCATCCTAGGGTCTTAAGAGAAGTAGCGGCAGAGATAGTGGATGCATTGGTTGTAATTTACCAAAATTCCCTGGATTCTGGAGAGGTCCCAGCAGATTGAAAAACTGCAAATGTAATGCCCCTATTTATAAAAGGAGGCAGACAAAAAGCAGGAAACTATAGCCCATTTAGCCCAACATCTGTGGTTGGAAAAATGTTGGAGTCCATTATTAAAGAAGCAGTAGCAGGACATTTGGAAAAGCAAAATTTGGTCAGGCAGAGTCAGCATGGATTTATGAAGGGGAAGTCATGTTTGACAAATTTGCTGGAATTCTTTGAGGATGTAACGAACAGGGCGGATAAAGGGGAACCACTGGATGTGATGTATTTGGACTTCCAGAAGGCATTTGACATGGTGCCACATAAAAGGTTACTGCACAAGATAAAAGTTTATGGGGTTGGGTTAACGGGATAGAGGATTGGCTAACTAACAGAAAACAGAAAGTCGAGATAAATGGTTCATTCTCGAGTTGGCAATCAGTAACTAATGGGGTGCTGCAGGGATCAGTGCTGGGACCCCAACTATTTACAATCTATATTACCGACTTGGAAGAAGGGACCGAGTGTAACGTAGCCAAGTTTGCTGACGTTAGAAAGACAAGAGGAAAAGCAATGTGTGATGGGGACACAAAAAATCTGCAAAAGGACATGGATAGGCTAAGTTAGTGGGCAAAAATTTGGCAAATGGAGTATAATGTTGGAAAGTGTGAGGTCTGCACTTTGGCAGAAAAAAAACAAAGAGCAAGTTATTTTTTAAATGGAGAAAGATTGCAAAGTGCTGCAGTACAGCGGGACTTGGGGGTACTTGTGCATGAATCACAAAAGGTTAGTATGCAGGTACAACCATAAAAACCAAGATTCCATTGGCCTTTATTGCAAAGGGGATGGAGTCTAAAAGCAGGGAAGTCTTGCTACAGTTATACAGGGTATTGGTGAGGCCACACCCTGGTAGTTTTGGTTTCCATATTTACGAAAGGATATATTTGCTTTGGAGGCAGTTCAGAGAAGGTTCACTAGGTTGATTCCAGAGATGAGGGGGTTGACTTATGAGGAAAGGTTGAGTAGGTTGGGCCTCTACTCATTGGAATTCAGAAGAATGAGAGGTGATCTTATCAAAACGTATAAGATTATGAGGGGGCTTGACAAGGTGGATGCAGAGAGGATGTTTCCACTGATGGGGGACACTAGAACTAGAATAAGGGGCTGGCACTTAAAACTGAGATGAGGAGAAATTTATTCTCTGAGAGTTGTAAATCTGTGGAATTCGCTGCCTCAGAGAGCTGTGGAAGCTGGGACATTGAATAAATTTAAAACAGAAATAGACAGTTTCTTAAACAGTAAGGGGTTATGGGAAGCGGGCAGGGAAGTGGAGCTGAGTCCATGATTGGATCAGCCACGATCGTATTAAATGGCGGAGCAGGCTCGAGGGGCCATATGGCCTACTCCTGCTCCTATTTTTTATGTTCTTATGTTCACATTTATCCACATTATACTGTATCTGCTATGTGTTTGCCCACTCATTCAACCTATCTAAATCACCTTGCAGCGTCTTTGCATTCTCCTCACAACTCATAATCCCACCTAGTTTTGTGTCATCAGCAAACTTGGAAATATTACATTTGGCACCCTCATTTATATATATATTGTGAATAGCTGGGGCCCAAACACTGATCCCTGTGGTACCCCACTATTGGACGAGTTCCAAGTTGAGCGCTTGCTTTGGAAGTCTCGTGTCTGGCATGCGAACTATGTGGCCTGCCCAGCAGAGCTGATCAAGTGTGGTCAGTGCTTCAATGCTGGGGATGTTGGCCTGACGAGGACTCTTAACGTTTGTGCGTCTGTCCTCCCAGGGGATTTGCAGGATCTTGCGGAGACATCGCTGGTGGTATTTCTCCAGCGACTACTCGGAACTCGTCAACGGCATACGAGCCAAAGGCGGGCAGAGGAAATGTTACAAGGGCACCTTCAAAGCCTCCCTGATAAAGTGCGACATCCCCACTGACACCTAGGAGTCCCTGGCCATAGACCGCCCTAAGTGGAGGAAGTGCTTTCGGGAGGGCGCTAAGCTCCTCGAGTATCGTCGCCGAGAACATGCAGAATCCAAGCACAGGCAGCGGAAGGAGCGTGCGGCAAACCAGGCTCCCTGCCCACCCTTTCCCTCAACGACTATCTGTCACAGGTGGGACAGAGACTGTGGTTCTCGTATTGGACTGTACAGCCACCTAAGAACTCATGCTAAGAGTGGAAGCAAGTCTTCCTCGATCCCGAGGGACTGCCTATGATGATGACCCCACTAGTCACTGCCTGCCATCCCGAAAAAGGCCCGTTTATTCCTACTCTCTGTTTCCTGTCAGTTAACCAACTTTCAATCCATGCCAATCCTATGTGCTTTAATTTTGCACACTAACCTATTATGTGGGACTTTATCAAAGGCCTTCTGAAAATTCAAATACACTACATCCACTGATTCGCCCTTACCTATTCTATCAGTTACATCCTCAAAAAATTCCAGTAGGTTTGTCAAACACGATTTTCCTTTCATAAATCCATGTTGACTTTGTTTAATCGCGTTGATATTATCTAAGTGTGCCATTTTCACATCCTTTATAATAGACTCTAGCATTTTCCCTATTAATGATGTTAGGCTAACCGGTCTGTAGTTCCCCGTTACCTCTAAACTTGACTATTCCAACGCACTCCTGGCTGGCCTCCCACATTCTACCCTATGTAAACTTGAGGTGATCCAAAACTCAGCTGTCTGTGTCCTAACTCGCACCAAGTCCCGCTCACCTATCACCCCTGTGCTCACTGACATACATTGGCATCCGGTTAAGCAACGCCTCGATTTCAAAATTCTCATCCTTGTTTTCAAATCCCTCCATGACCTCGCCCCCTCCCTATCTCTGTAATCTCCTCCAGCCCCACCTGAGATGTCTGCGCCCCTCTAATTCTGACCTCTTGACCATCCCTGATTATAATCGCTCAACCATCGGTGGCCGTGCCTTCTGTTGCCTAGGCACCAAGCTCTGGAACTCCCTCCCTAAACCTCACCACCTCTCTACCTCTCCTTTAAGATACTCCTTAAAACCTACCTCTTTGACCAAGCTTTTGGTAACCTGCCCTAATTTCTCCTTATGTGGCTCGGTGTCAACGTTTTTGTCTATAATACTCTTGTGAAGCGCCTTGGGACGTTTTACAATGTTAAAGGCGCTATATAAATGTACGTTGTTATATTTGTTCATTCCAGAACTAGCGGTTATAGCTATCAGGGAAGACCGAACAGGCTGTGACTTTTTTCTCTCGAAACCCTAAGACTGAGGGGTAACCTGCTCGAGGTCTTTAAGATTATGAAGAGGTTTGATAGGGTAGACCTGGAGAAAATATTTCTACTTGTCGGGGAGTCCACAACCAAGGGAAATAAAAATATAATAAATAAGATAGTCACTATTAAATCCAAAGGGGAATTCAGGAGAAACTTCTTTACCCAGCGAGTGGTGAGAATGTGGAACTCGCTGCCACGGAAGGGTTGAAGTGAATAGTATCGATGAATTTAAGGGGAAGCTGGATGAACACATGTGGGAGAAAGGAATAGAAGGATATGTTGATGGGGTGAGATGAAGAGGGCTGGGAGGAGGGTCGTATGGAGCATAAACACCGGCACGGACTCGTTGGGCCAAATGACCTGTTTCTGTGTTGTATATTGATTGAGGGATAAATATTGGCCAGGACACCAGGGATAACTCCCCTCCTCTTCTTCGAAATAGTGCCATGGGATCTTTTACATCCACCTGAGAGGAGACGGAGCCTCGGTTTAATGTCTCATCCGAAAGACGGCACCTCCGACAATGCGCGCTCCCTCAGCACTACACTGGAGTGATAGCCTAGATTTTGAGTAGATGTTGATCTGAAAAGCCGGTGAATTTTGTGAGTAAAACGTTGTCTCGCCGCCTCCAGGATCTGTAACAGCCTGTTATACCGGTCACCATGCAGAGGGAGCACAAATGGCGCCCACTATAAGTGTCCCGGGGCAGCCTTTACGTCTCAACACTGTGCGCACTGACATTCTCTCTTCTGTTTAAACCCCAGGCTTGAAAGTTAATCCTTGTTCTGTTGGCTGCTTGCGCCTCTAGGGGCCGATGATAACAACCTGAACTCCATCTTCTATGAGCACCTGACGAGATCGCTGCAGCAGAGCTTGTGTGGGGACCTGATCCTGGGCCGCTGGGGAAGCTACAGCATGGGGGATTGCTTTATCCTGGCCTCCGACTACCTCAACGCCCTGGTTCAGCTGATAGAGGTTGGGAATGGCCTGGTGACCTTCCAGCTCAGAGGACTCGAGTTCAGAGGTGAGCCCGGAAGATCTGAAACCTGACGGGCATAGTAACATCAAAGGGATACGGTATACGAGTAATGTGGGTACAGCAGGTGTAGGGAATGTACCGTGCTCGGGAGCAACAGGTGACTTTAGACCTGTGCTTCCCAAAGCTATCCCCCACAGGGGATTTCCTCACCCGTGTCTGGCTCTGTGGTAGACTCATCGATAGAGATTGGTCACTGACTCCATTATTGTTGGATCATGCGACTACCAGGATGTTAGAGTGTCAGCTGTGGCTCAGTGGGTAGCACTCTTGCCTCTGAGTCAAAAGGTTGTGGGTTCAAGTCCCACTCCAGGGAGTTGAGCGCAAAAATCTAGGCTGACACTCCAGTGCAGTGCTGAGGGAGTGCTGCACTGTCTGAGGTACCGTCTTTCAGATGAGACATTAAACTGAGACCCCGCCTGCTCTCTCAGGTGGACATAAAAGATCCCTTGGCACTATTTCAAAGAAGAGCAGGGGAGATATCCCTGGTGTCCTGGCCAATATTTATCCCTCAATCAACATCACAATAAACAGATTATCTGGTCATTGTCACATTGCTGTTTGTGGAAGCTTGCTGCGCTCAAATTGGCTGCTGCGTTTCCTACATTACAACAGCGACTGCACTTCAAAAGTACTTCATTGGCTGTAAAGCACTTTGGGACATCCCGAAGCCATGAAAGACACCATATAAATGGAAGTCCTTTCTCTGTCTTTACATTGAGTGGATAAATATCTGGTTGATCTGTATGGGTGGCTATATTTTGCATTATGTTAATATTCCACAGGCATCTGCACAAGTAGCATGGGTATTTGTCACGGCTACTAACAGCTACCTCAAGCTGTCACTGAGACAGGCACTTCTGCCTTACCTTTGGTATAATTATCACATCACATTTTAATGGTAAATTACATGGTTTCAGTGCTGCCGAGTTGATATATTCAGAGGATGTTTTCCTGAACTTTTTGATACCATAATTTATTCTGGGTTTCCATGTTTAATTATTTTTCTGTTCAGTTGCTCAAACATAAGATTAATTTTTTGGGATACTGAGGCAGATTAGTGCAGTGCAAGATGAAATATTGTCGATTAGTACCTCCACCGAACAGTCTTTATCAAGTGTTCGTGTTTAGCTGTCTGATCATATGATATCTTATTCATTCATGGACTTGCAAGAGTACGAAGAATTAAAAATTAATGTAGAGATATAAATACACTTGAGTGATTCTAAATCAGGCTTGTGGAGCACTGTGGGCATTTTAGTGTTTGACTGCATTCATGACTAACAGTTTTAGACAAATCACTTCGACATTTCTGCCTGAATGACCAACATGTACAATAAAAGATTTAGTGGATGTAGGTCACAACACCAAATGCTGGTGAATTCTGGTGACCTGAACTAATGATCCAGAGTTCATAGGTTCAGATCCCCATCACAGCAGCTGGGAGATTTAAATTCAGTTAATTAAATAAACCTGGAATTTAAAAAAAGCTAGTAATGGTCACCATGACACTATTGAATTGTTGTAAAAACCCATCTGGTTCACTAAGGTCCTGCAAAATCCCCTGGGGGGACAGACACACTAACGTTAGCGTCCTCTATCAGGCCAACATCCCCAGCATTGAAGCACTGACCACACTCGACCAGCTCCGTTGGGCGGGCCAAATTGTCCGCATGCCCGACAAGAGACCCCCAAAGAAAGCACTCTACTCGGAGCTCCTACACGGCAAGCGAGCCCCAGGTGGGCAGAGAAAACGCTTCAAGGACACCCTCAAAGCCTCCCTGATAAAGTGCAACATCCCCACCGACACCTGGGAGACCCTGGCCAAAGAACGTCCGAAGTGGAGGAAGTGAATCCGGGAGGCCGCTGAGCACCTCAAGTCTCATCGCCGAGAGCATGCAGAAATCAAACGCAGGCAGCGGAAGGAGCGTGCGGCAAACCAGTCCCACCCACCCTTTCCCTCAACCACAGTCTGTCCCACCTGTGACAGAGACTGTAATTCCCGTATTGGACTGTTCAGTCACCTGAGAACTCACTTTTAGAGTGGAAGCAAGTCTTCCTCGATTTCGAGGGACTGCCTATGATGCTGATGATGATGGTTCACTGTCCTACATGTGACTCCAGACCCACAGCAATGTGGTTGACTCTTAACTGCCCCCTGAAATGGCCTAGCGAGACACTCAGTTGTAACCTCACGGACTGCAGCGGTTCAAGAAGGTGACTCACCACCACCCTCTCGAGGGCAATCAGGGATGGGCAATAAATGCCGGCCTTGCCAGTGATGCCCACATCCCAGGAATGAATAACACCAAGATTTGGCAGAGTTGTGTGTCGGAAAGACAATGGGGCCGATTTTAAACTTGTTGCTGGGGCATAAAGCTGCCGTTCCGAGTTGTGCCGCCCCGAGAGAACCCGCTGGGTCTTCATTGCGGAGATGGCAATCGATCCACTCCAGCAAGCCGTGAAGTCTCCCGGGCCTTGATTCGGTTGTGTCACCGCTGTAGGCTCCAACATAAATTAATGGCATTTGTGGCCATGGTATTAATCCAGTAGTTTGCAGATCATAGTGACTTGATCATATTGATCATATTGAATTTGCATCCACATTCTCATAGTCTGCAGAAACAGGCATCCGTTAGGGTTGTGTGTCGGAAAAACGATGGTGTCACAACTGACCCACAACTCTACCAAATTTCTGTTTGTGTTATGTATGTAATAACTCGATAGACTGAATACTGTAAACTAACACAGGTACAAACCTGGCTCTGCTTTATTCGGGCCCAAAGTGATTACATTACATGATGGCTTGCCTTTTATACCTGAGCTGCACACACGTGCGTACAGCCCAATGACCTCCGACAGTCGCGCCACCTGGTGGCTAGTAACCCCAAGCATACATACATGACTATATCCCCTTTAAGATATTAGTAACAGTCTTTTTACAAATTGAGACGCTCCGGGGCTTTCTGCTCCCGAGTTGATCGTCTCAGTTCAACTCCAGCCTTAGGCGAGCGTTCTGAGCCTGTTATGACTGGGGGCTGGGTAGCCGATCTGATGGGAGTGGCAATGACCATGTCAGGGATTGAAAGTCCAGATTCATTGATGACAGCAGAGTCCTCTGATGACTGGCTCTCATTATTAGGGCCCAAAGTGATGACATTACATGATGGCTTGCCTTTTATACCTGGGCTGCACACATGTGTGTACAGCCCAATGACCTCTGACAGTCGTGCCACCTGGTGGCTAGTAACCCCAAGCATACATACATGACCGTTTCATTCATTCATGGGGCATAAATCTGCACACACTATGAGAATGTGGATGCAAATTCAAGTACAGTAGTATTCAGATTTCACATCATCATATCATCATAGGCAACCCCTCGGAATCGAGGAAGACTTCCTTCCACTCTAAAAGTGAATTCTCAGGTGACTGAACAGTCCAATATGGGGATTACAGTCTCTGTCACAGGTGGGAAAGGGTGGGTGGGACTATTTGCCGCACGCTCCATCCGCTGTCTGCGCTTGATTTCTGCATGCTCTCGGCAATGAGACTCAAGGTGCTCAGCGCCCTCCCAGATGCTCTTCCTCCACTTAGGGTGGTCTATGGCCAGGGACTCCCAGGTGTCGGTGGGGATGTTGCACTTTATCAAGGAGGCTTTGAGGGTGTCTTTGAAACATTTCCTCCGCCCACCTGGGGCTCGCTTGCTGTGTAGGTGTTCCGAGTAGAGTACTTGCTTTGGGAGCCATCGCTAGAATCCTCCTCAACTGTCTTCTCCCTGTGGCTGAGGAGCTCCTCCCGGAGTCACAGTGTGATTCCGTCCGCTACGGGGTACAAGATTTCACATGCTGGCACTATGTCAGGAGCCCCGGAGGATTAGAGATGGCAGATCAAAGAGCAGGAGGCCATCAGCAGTGTTTTATTGATGCCGACGTCAACTTTTATACAGAAGCTATCTTGATTCAACAAGAGAAAAAAAGTCTTCAGAGCAGGAACTATTATGTGAAAAAGAAAAAAAGTCCCCTTTGGAAGGAGTTTCAAAAAAATACTTGCAGTTACCCAGGATTGGGAATATGGGGAGGACTGGGAATGATCTAATGATAGGACCGGGGAAAGACTGACAGAAATGATGAGTGCTCTGCTCCTGTGTGTGTAATATGCACTAAATGGAGCTGTCAGTATTTGAAAACCGTCAGGAGCGACACTGTAAGTGGCCAGTATCACACGTCAAGCTACTCCACTAAACTTAGCCTAACTGCTCATTCAGTTCCTCTGCGGTTTGTGGGATAGCGTTGCGTGCAGATTAGCTGCTGCGTTTGCCAACATACAAGTGACTGCAGGTTCAAAAGTAATTTATTAATTATGCAAGCACTTTGGGATGTCTTGAGGAGATGATAAGATGCTCTATCAATGCAATCGTTCTTTTAATATACAAGATTGCAGCAGATTTTGGGAGAGAGGAAATGTACTCCACTGAGCCACCTAACGACCAGAGTCTGTAGTTACATTATGACAGTTAACATAGTAAATATCACTGAGAAACGTACAATAAATGTTATATGGTGCAATTTGTACTGTATATGGTGTATGGTATATATTGCATGGTATAGTATGGTATATATTGCATGGTATATATTGTGTGATATATATTGTACTGTATATATTGTATGGCATCTAGTGTATGGTATATATCAAGGTATATATTATATGCCATATACTGTACAGTATATATTGTATGGCACATATTGTATGGAATATATTCTGGTGTGTGTATATATATTGGACGGTATATATCGTGTGGAATATTTTGTGTGGTATATATTATACAGAATATAGTGTACGGTATATATTGCATGGTATGTATTACACGGTATGTATTCTACAGTATATATTATATGGAATATATTGTATGGTATATATGGTGCATATTGTACGGAGTATATTGTACGGCATGTACTGTACAGAATATATTGTATGGTATATCTTGTACGGTATCACCTCCAGTGCACCAGTGCAGCCTTCGGCCGTCTGAGGAAACGACTGTTTGAAGACCAGGCCCTCAAATCTACCACCAAACTCATGGTCTACAGGGTTGTAGCAATACCCGTCCTCCTGTATGGATCAGAGGCATGGACGATGTATAGAAGGCACCTCAAGTCGCTGAAGATATATCACCAATGATGTCTCCGTAAGATCCTGCAAATCCCCTGGGAGGACAGGCGGACCAACATTAGCGTCCTCGTCCAGGCTAACATCCCTAATATTGAAGCACTGACCACACTCGATCAGCTTCGCTGGGCAGGCCACATAGTTCGCATGCCAGACACGAGACTCCCTAAGCAATTGCTCTACGCAGAGCTCCTTCACGGCAAACGAGCCAAAGGAGGACACCGGAAACGTTACAAGGATACCCTCAAAGCCTCCCTGTTGAAATGCAACATCACCACTGACACCTGGGAGTCCCTGGCCGAAGACCGCCCTAAGTGGAGAAAGTCCATCCGGGAGGGCGTTGAGCTCTTCGAGTCTCAACGCAAAGAGCGTGAAGCGGTCAGGCGCAGGCAGCGGAAGGAGCGTGCGGCAAACCAGCCCCACCCACCCCTTCCCTCGACAAATGTCTGTCCCACCTCTAACAGGGTCTGTGACTCTCGTATTGGACTATTCAGCCACCAAAGAACTCACTTTGGGAGTGGAAGCAAGTCTTCCTCGATTCCGAGGGACTGCCTATGATGATATTGCATGGTGTATATAATATATTGAATATATTCTACGCTATATATTGTATGTTATAAATGGTGTGGTATATATTGTATAGTATATATTATACAATATATATTGTAAAACATATATTGCATGGAATATATTGTACGGTATACAGAATATATTGTACAGTATATATTGTATGGTATATACTTTGCTGTATATATTGTATGGCATATATTGCATGGGATATGTTGTATGGTATATGTTGTATGGTATATATTGTACAATATATATTGTGTAGTGTACATTATACGATATATATTGTATGGAATATATTTGGTATATATTGCACTATATATTATACAATATGTATTATATCGTATATTTTATACAATATATATCATACCATATTTATTGTATGGTGTTTATGATACTGTATATATTGTATGGTATGCATCATATGGTGCAGAATGTATGGTATATATTGTATGGTAGAAATTGTATGGTATATATCACACAGTATATGTCAAACAGTATTGTATGGTACGGCATATACTGTATGCTACGGCATATATTGTACGAACCATATTATATGTGATATATTGTACAAATCCATGCTAACTGTCCTTGATTGATCCATGCCTTTCTAAATGACGATTAATACTGTCCATCAGAATTTTCTTTAATAATTTGCCCACCACCGTGGATAGACTGACTGGCCTGTAATTACTCGATCTGTACGTTTCTCCCTTTTTAAACAACGGTACAACATTAGCAGTCCTCCAGTCCTCCGGCATCTTGCCTGTAGCCAGAGAGGATTGGAAAATGATGGTCAGAGCCTCCGCTATTTCCTTTCTTGCTTCTCTTAACAGCTTGTAATATATTGCACGGTGTATATTGTACAGGACATGTATCTTTATTGCACGCATCCCTAATTTCTTGTTTGATGCTGTCCCCAACCTCACTACTCATCTCAGTCCTAAATGGCCGGCCCCTTATTCTGTGACCCCTGGTTCTAGATTCCCTAGCCAGAGGAAACATCCTCCCTGCATGTACCATATCTAGCCCTCTAAGATTTTTTGATGTTTCAATGAGATCACCTCTCATTCTTCTAAACTCTAGAGAATATAGGTCTAGTCTACTCAATCTCTCCTCGTAGGACAATCCCCCCATCCCAGGAATCAGTCTGGTGAACCTTCGTTGCACTCCCTCTATGGCTCCTTAGGTAAGGAGACCAAAACTATACACAATACTCCAAGTGGGATCTCACCAGGATCCTGCATAATTGCAATAAGACATCTTTACTCTTATACTCAAATCCTCTTGTAATAAAGGCCAACACACCATTTGCTTTACTAATTGCTTGCTGTACCGGCATGTTAACTTTCAGTGATTCGTGTACAAGGACCTCCAGGTCCCTCTGAACACCAACATTTCTCAATCTCTCACCATTTAAAAAATACTCTGCTTTTCTATTTCTGCTACCAAAGTGGATAACGACACACTTCTCCACATTATATTCCATCTGCCATGTTCTTGTCCACTCGATGAACCTGTCTATATCCCCCTGAAGTTTCTTTACATCCCCACATAGCTCTGTATCATCACCAAACTTGGATATATTACATTTGGTCCACTCATCCAAATCATTGATATAGATTGTGAATAGCTGGGCCCAAGCACTGATCGTAGCGGTACCCCACTAGTTACAGCCTGCCAACCCAAAAATGACCCGTTTATTCCTACTCTCTGTTTCCTGTCCATTAACCAATCCTCAATCCTTGCAAATATATTACCCCCAATCCCATGATCCCTAATTTTGTTCAATAACCTCTTGTGTGGCACCTTATCGAATGCCTTCTGAAAATCAAAATACACCACATTCACTGGGCCCCCCCTTACCTATTCTACTAGTTACCTCAAAAAACTCTAACAGATTTGTCAAACATGATTTCCCTTTCATAAATCCGTGTTGACTCTGCCCAGTCTTCTTATTATTTTCTAAGTGCCCCGTTACCACGTCCTTAATAATAGATTCTAGCATTTTCCCTACGACTGATGTCAGGCTAACTGTTCTGTAGTTCCCCTTTTGTCTCTTTTTTTTTAAATAACGGGGTTACATTTGCTACCTTCCAATCTGCGGGAACTGTTCTAAAATCTTTGGAATTTTGGAAGATGACAACCAATGCATCCACTATCTCTATAGCTGGTACATTCATAATAAAGGATGAAACTGAATACTGTGTACAATGAGCAAGTGTGACCTTAGCTCCTTTAATAAGACTCCAGAGTGAAGATACCTCGTGGGTGGCCTGCTTATATACAGTGCTTCCAAGGGATGCTGGGATCCCTTGGGACTCCAGCAGGTAGGCCCTCTGGTGGTAGTGTAATGCAGGTTGCAAGGGGTTAAATACATAACATCACTTCCCCGTGAAGTCAACAGTACACTTATTTACAAGGTGAGACGATCTGGGGCTTTTCTCTCCCGATGATCACCTCCACAACGCCAACAGGGTGTTAACTGCCTCGCAATAACGATTGATGGCGGACTCTGGGTCATCTGAGGTCGTGCAGCGGCCGGCGTGTACGTTCTGCCATGTATATTCCTGCTCGAAACCAACGTTACTTTGTGCACAGTACTGGCTGAAACTTCTTTACTCTGCGAAATCTGTTTGGTGTTGTCGCTGGTGGACATAAATGCCTGGGCTATCATTATGGCTTTACTTAGATTCGGAGTTTCGACCGTCAACAGTTTGCGAAGGATTGTCTCATGGCCAATGCCCAGTACATAAAAGTCTCTAAGCATTTGTTCTAGGAATCCCTCAAACTCACAATGTCCTGCGAGGTGCCTTAGTTCGGCGACACAGCTCGCCACTTCCTGGCCCTCCGACCGTTGACACGTGTAGAACCGATATCTCACCATCAAAACGCTTTCCTTAGGATTTAGGGGCTCCCGGACCAGCGTACACAATTCTTCATAGAATTTCTCTGTTGGTTTTGCTGGAGCTAGGAGATTCTTCATGAGGCCATAGGTTGTTGTCCCACAGACAGTTAGGAGGATCGCCCTTCGTTTGGCAGCGTTCTCGTCCCCTTCCAGCTCGTTGGCCACGAAGTATTGGTCGAGTCTCTCCACGAAGGTCTCCCAATTGTCCCCTTCTGAGAACTTCTCCAGGACACGAATTGTTCTTTGCATTTTCGCGCGGTTGTTCATTACCTTGTCGCCAATTGATACACTCATAATAAAGGATGAAACTGAGTACTGTGTACAATGAGCAAGTGTGACCTTAGCTCCTTTAATAAGACTCCAGAGTGCAGGTACCTCGTGGGTGGCCTGTTTATATACAGTGCTCCAAAGGAATGCTGGGATCCCTTGGGACTCCAACAGGTAGGCCCTCTGGTGGTAGTGTGATACAGGTTACAAGGGGTTAAATACATAACATCAGCCACCTTGTTCAAAGCCCTGGGATGTCGGCCATCAGGTCCAGGGGAGTTATCGGCTTTCAGTCCCATTAATTTCTCCAGTATTATTTTTTTACTAATACTAATTTCTTTCAGTTCCTCATTCTCTTGGTTCTCCACTATTTCCGGGAGGTTTTTTGTGTCTTCTTTCATGAAGACAGACACCGGGGGCTAGATTTTCCATTATCTTTGCATGCATAATGCCCACTTAACGTCCATTTTAACGCTGAAATGAGCTGTAATGCCCAGATATCGCATTTAGCCACAAAATGGAAACTGATGCCCATTTTTCGGACACTATCGCCGAGCGTTACTTTCGCCATGTACGTAACGCCGGGAAAAAATAACATCGCCCATCCACTTTTTTTGGACGGAATCGTCAGAATGGGTGAAACCAACGCTCATAATATCACCCAGCGTAACTTGCGGCACGTAATTAACGCCGAGAATAAATATTACCGCCCACCCACTTTTTTTTGTCGTAAAGATCACATTTGCTGAAACTAGCGCCCAGTATGTCGCCCAGCGTCACTTTCAGCACCTCGCACGCATCTGGCCCACAATATCGCTCGCCCAAAACACCACTGTGAAAAGTGGAACTGTTCTAAACTAATCACAGCCATTTTTCAAATTGTAGGTCACTTCATTGAAATAGCTGCTTCAACTTTGGGGGAGTTTGGATTTACTCTGGAGTTCTTCTCAGGTGAAGTGACCATCTCAACAGACATCTTTTCAGACTGTGGACGATTGGGTTTTACTTTGGGTGTCTTTTAGTGTGGAAATGTAATGCTTGTGAACAATTGGCATTATACTTTTATTGGAATGGGGCCAGCCATTTCTCAGCCTGAATCGATTACTACACAGATGCTGCACAGTGCAAATGGTACAACGTCTAATCCACAGCATTATGTGCCCAATCTAAGACGTGTCAGACTGAAGAGGAGGTCCAGACCATACACACCCCGCACTTACAGGGAGAAGCGGTCTTACCTCGACTTATCCAAGAACACCTGCCTTCAGAGACTGCTCTTCCACAAAATGGTTATCAGTAAACTATGCCAGCTCATCAGGGCAGATCTGCAGCCTGCCAGCACCTTCGGGACATCACTGTCCATCGAAGTCAAGGTCGTCGCTCTACACGTCCAGTTCCTTTCAGGCCTCCGTGGTCGACATTTCCCCTCTGTCTCAGCATGCCTCACATTGCTGCATTAGACAGGTCACGGAAGCCCTGTACGCGCATAGATTGGGCTTTATCAGCTTCCCTATGACCATGGAGGCTCAGACTGACAGGGCTAGAGCATTCTACTGCATTGCTAAGTTCCCCAAGGTGCAGGGAGCAATACAGTGTACTCATATCGCCATGCGGGCAACTTCTCATGGCTCAGAAGTTTTTTGCAGCAGAAAAGGATTTCACTCCCTGAAGGTCCAACTAGTTGTCAAGCACAACCAGATAATTATGGCAGTGAATGCCAAATGTCCGGGCAGCTTCGATGAGGCTCACATCCTGCATGTTTAACAGTCAGCCACAAGGACAATGCTGGATGCTTGGTGACAAACTATATGGCCTAGCCACCTGGCTGATGACCCCCCCCCCACCCTGCGTGACACCCACACCGAGGCCGAGAAACGATATGACAAGAGCCACAGAGCCACACGCAATGTGGTCCAGAAAACAATTAGTGCGCTTAAGCAGCACTTTAGATGCCTGGAGCACTCAGGAGGGGAGCTACAATACCACCCTGATCAGGTAGCTTAATTCGTGGTCGTGAGCTCCATGCTGCACAACCTGGCTATCAGGAGGTGACAAGAATTGCCAGAAGAGACGGATGGTCCACCTCAGGAGAGAGAGGAAGAGGAGATCGAGGGGCTGGACGCTGACCTTGGAGCCAGACAATCAGGCTGACTATGTAACCATGCCCACTACCCTCTCCAGACCACAGGAAAAGGCCCGTGGTGGCTACATAGCTGCAAGACTCTTACGTCAGCAGCTCATAAATGAACGATTTGCCTGAAAGAATGTTGCTGTTATTGACAACGCTGACACACTGTTGTGTGTGTGCAGCTCAGACATCAATGGTGGGCAACACCTTGGTGTCAGATAAAGTTTAAGTTGATTCAAGTTAAGTGTAATTATACCCTTTCATGTTAAGGAATCACCAGTGTCTAACGGTCCAGCTATCTGAGACAATGCGCAACAAATTATGTTGAATAAAAAACATTTAATACGACCATTGATCTGAAATCATAAGTATCATGGGCAAAAACACCCCACCCCCACCCCACTTTTTCGAACATTGACATCAATCAAATGTTCAACATGTCCAGCAGCACAGAACACAAATCAAACCAACAGCGTGATCCCCAGCCCCCATACATTACAACAAATTTCATACACCCAGATGGAGATATAACACCGCCATCACCTGTAGACATGCACCTCACTTTCCTTCCCCCCCCCTCCCCTTCTTCTCCCCACCTCTACCCTTTCCCTTCCTCGCTCCACACCGCCGAGGAGCTCCTCAGGCGGTGCCTCATTGGGGGGGGGGATGAAGGCAGATGCGTTGGTTGGACGTGTACGGGAGCAGGGGCTGCCGAGGAGGCAACATTCTCTGATGCAGAAGCAGGATCTTCCTCCTGCCTCTCGTGTCATTGGCACTGGTGGTGCAGAACCTAGGGGTGGAGTGCCAGGTTCCGGGACCACTGGGAGGCCTGTGCCAGCAGTGTTCCTGGCTATCACCTCCAGGACCTCCGCCATCCGCGGAACGTACTCAGTCATGGTGCCGGAGATGCTGGCCAGCTGTCGGGATATGCCCCCCAATGCATGTAGGATCTGGCCACCTATGTCTACAGTCCTCCTGTACCATCTCTCCGCTCTCATGTGGCACTTGTGGAGCGTCCAACACACCTCCGCGGGGCCGGCGCCGTCCTGGAACACCTGGGGTGCCCTGTGGTGAGGTGCTTGGTCCCGGTACCTCCAGAGTGAAGGCGGGAAAGGCCGGAGGAGCACTAGGTGGCCTTGGGGTGGAATTCCTTCTGGAGACTGGAGACTGGCAATGCAGACTCCTCAAAGTCCGCGCTCTCATCCATGGAGAACAACCCAGCGGATTGACGGGCGAGAATCGGAGCTCCTCAACACCAGATGCAGTAGAATCGTCCGCCAACTCCAGCCCTGCGCCCCCACCTTCTGGCCTCTGTGGTCTTGCCTTGGGATGCGCTGCTGGCTGAGCTGCAATACACACACAAGGTTATTAGAGGAGAAGGGGGTGCTAGGGTGACAAGGTGAGTCCAGTGCTACACACAGCATATACACGACAAAAGCACCACTTCGATCAAAATCATCACAGACCACATTTCATGACCATCAACGCATTGTGCATTCCAATAATTTTCATTCGGCCATCATTATTTATAGGACACTTTTAGAAATCATCTATCTTATATGATTGGTCGGATATGAGTCAGTGTGGCATCTATTGACTTTACATCACACAATGGTGTAAGCTTTATTCACGTAGCATCACTTCAGGGTCTGCAGATGTGTCCGTGGCTGTCCGGGGGTGCTTCCCCACAAGTGCGAGCACCCGTTCCTCCATCTCAGTGATGTCACTGGGGACTGGTGGCCCCCCACCCCTTCAACTCTGCACGGACCTCATCATCGATAGCTTCTTCTGTAAAACATAACAGGACGACATGGCATGAGATCATTGCATGATATCATTGCTAGGTACTGTCACAGAGACTGATACAATACATAACCAACAGATGTAATCATGATTATTATGATAATTATTATTCTTTACCTAATGACATGCACCGTGACCGCAGGCTTTGAGTACAACATTCCCAGTAAAAGTGAAAGATCTCACGTCTGATGATAGTCACTCATGACTCTTACAAATCAAATTATATAAATACATATGTATATATAAATCAATGTAATACTTACACTTGCGGATCCCACAAGGTCGTTCCATCGCTTGCGGCATTGGTTGCCCTCACGCACCTCGTTGGTCGCTGACTAGACCACCTCTGCTATCTTGGTCCATATCCTCTGGTATGCATTTGGGGTGGGCATCCCACGCCCTCCCTGTGTCAAATCACCACAGTGTAACTCAATCTCCTGCAGGAGGGAGGCATTTGCCTCGTCTGAGAACCTCCTGACTCTTTTGCGCCCTCCAATGTGCTCCTCTCCCAGCTCACTGCTCTCGCCAGCGTCGGTCTCCACAGCGTGCTGTGTCGCCTCCTCCACTTCCTCCATTATAGGCCAAATTCGGAAAATATCTGGCTGGTAGCAGCTACGTTCTTTTGCACAATTTGCTATAAATCTCAAAACTCTCCCTCCTTCCTCCCAAAACAGCCAAAAAAGCACCCACACCACACACACCTTCAGCTCCCTCTCTATCTGTCTCCTCTTATGCGCATATCATGATGACCCTTGACCTCCTGAATCGTGGGAATCGAGTGTTGCCATGCAGTTGCTAAGGATAGTGACACTTTACGGAAGAAGATCAGAGATTTAACGCTAACGCCCATTTTAGATCGTTTGTGGTAACGCCCAATTTTTAAAATGGAGACTAGGGGCTTTGAAAATGGGCGACAATCCGACGATTTGAAACCCCATTTTTACCGCCCAAGCCGGAAATAACGCCCATTTTTGGGTTATCTGCACAAAAGTATAAAATCTAGCCCCAAGTATTTGTTTAATTTCTCTGCCATTTCCTTACTCCCCATTTTAATTTCTCCTGTCTCAGCCTGTAAGGGACCCACATTTACTTTCGCTAATCCTTTCCTTTTTCCATACCCGTAGAAGCTTTTACAGTCTGTTTTTATGTCTCTCGTGAGTTTACTCATATTCTATTTTCCCTTTCATCATCAATTTCTTGGTCCTCCTTTACTGAATTCTAAAACCCTTCCAATCCTCAGGCTTACCACTCTTTTTGGCAACATTATAAGCCTCAACCTTTGATCTAAAACTATTTTTAACTTCCCTTATTAGCCATGGTTGGACCACTTTTCCTGTGGGGTTTTTGTGCCTTAAAGGAATGTATGTTTGTTGTAAATTATGTATTAATTATTTAAATGCTAGCCATTGCTTGTCTACCATCATAGCTTTAATGTAGTTCCTCAATCTACCTTAGCCAATTCGCCCCTCATACCTACGTAGCTTCCTTTGTTTAGATTTAAGACCCTAGTTTCGGATTTAACTAAATCACTTTAAAATTTAATATAATTTTATCATATTATGGTCACTCTTCCCTAAAGGCCCCTTTACTACAGGGTTATTAATTAACCCTTTATCATTGCACAATGCTAGATCTAAACTAGCCTGTTCCTAGTTGGTTCCTCAACATACTGATCTAGAAAACCATCTTGTATACATTCCATGAATTCGTTCCCCACACTATTACTGCAAATTTGGTTTGCCCAGTCTATATGTAGATTAAAGTCCCCATGATTACTGTATTACCCTTGTTACATGCACCTCTAATTTCCTGATGTATACTGTGCCCTACGTTACCAGTACTGTTTGGGGGCCTATAAACAACTCCCACCAATGTTTTCTGCACCTTGCTGTTTCTTAGCTCCACCCAAACTGATTCTATTTCTTGATTTTAGGAGCTAAGACCCTTTCTCTCTACTATCTTTATCCCATTCTTTATTATCAGGGCTACCCCTCCGCCTTTTCCACTTTGCCTGTTTCTTCTAAAAGTTAAGTATCCTGGAATATTTAGTTCTCAACCTTGGTCACTTTGCAGCCATGTCTCCGTAATGGCTATCAGAACAAACCTTTTAATTTCTATCTGCGCTATTAATTCATCTATTTTGTTGCGAATGCTTCGCGCATTCAGATATATTTAGCTTTGACTTTTTTCTATTTTTCCTTGATGCTGCCCATTAACTTTGTTACCTTTGTTATATTGTGCAATATATATTGTACAGTATATACTGTACAGGAAATGTATGGGCATATTGTATGATATATATTGTACAGTATATATTGTGCAGGATGTTGTATGGGCATATTGTATGATATATATTGTACAGTATACATTGTACAGGAAATGTATGGGCATATTGTACGATATATATTGTATATCTATTGTACAGGACATGTATGGGCATATTGTATGATATATATTGTACAGTATACATTGTACAGGACATGAATGGGCATATTGTATGATATATATTGTACAGTATATATTGTACAATATGTTGTATGGGCATATTGTACAGTATATATTGTACAGGATGTTGTATGGGCATATTGTATGATACATTGTCCAGTATATATTGTACAGGACATTGTATGGGCATATTGTACATAGAAACATAGAAACATAGAAAATAGGTGCAGGAGTAGGCCATTCGGCCCTTCGAGCCTGCACTGCCATTCAATGAGTTCATGGCTGAACATGCAACTTCAGTACCCCATTCCTGCTTTCTCGCCATACCCCTTAATCGCCCTAGTAATAAGGACTACATCGAACTCCTTTTTGAATACATTCAGTGAATTGGCCTCAATAACTTTCTGTGGTAGAGAATTCCACAGGTTCACCACTCTCTGGGTGAAGAAGTTTCTCCTCATCTCGGTCCTAAATGGCTTACCCTCTTATCCTTAGACTGTGACCCCTGGTTCTGGACTTCCCCAACATTGGGAACATTCTTCCTGCATCTAACCTGTCTAACCCCGTCAGAATTTTAAACGTTTCTATGAGATCCCCTCTCATTCTTCTGAACTCCAGTGAATACAAGCCCAGTTGATCCAGTCTTTCTTGATATGTCAGTCTTGCCATCCCAGGAATCAGTCTGGTGAACCTTCGCTGCACTCCCTCAATAGCAAAAATGTCCTTCCTCAAGTTCGGAGACCAAAACTGTACACAATATTCCACCTGTGGCCTCACCAAACCAAGACCCTGTACAACTGTAGTAACACCACCCTGCCCCTGTACTCAAATCCTCTCGCTATGAAGGCCAACATGCCATTTGCTTTCTTAACCGCCTGCTGTACCTGCATGCCAACCTTCAATGTCTGATGTACCATGACACCCAGGTCTCGTTGCACCTCCCCTTTTCCTAATCTGTCACCATTCAGATAATAGTCTGTCTCTCTGTTTTTACCACCAAAGTGGATAACCTCACATTTATCCACATTATACTTCATCTGCCATGCATTTGCCCACTCACCTAACCTATCCCAGTCACTCTGCAGCCTCATAGCATCCTCATCGCAGTTCACACTGCCACCCAACTTAGTGTCATCCATAAATTTGGAGATACTACATTTAATCCCCTCGTCTAAATCATTACGATATATATTGTACAGTATATATTGTACAGGACATTGTATGGGCATATTGTATGATATATATTGTACAGTATACATTGTACAGGACATTGTATGGCCAATTGTACGATATATATTGTACAGTATATATTGTACAGGACATGTATGGGCATATTGTATGATATATATTGTACAGTATATATTGTACAGGACATGTATGGACATATTGTATGATACATATTGTACAGTATATATTGTACAGGATGTTGTATGGGCATATTGTATAATATATTGTACAGTATATATTGTACAGATCATTGTATGGGCATATTGTACAGAACATTGGGCATATTGTATGATATATGTTGTACAGTATGCATTGTATAGGACATGTATGGGCATATTGTATGATATATATCGTACAGTATACATTGTACGGGACATGAATGGGCATATTGTATGATATATATTGTACAGTATAAATTGTACGGGACATGTTGCATTATGTCTGGTAACCGACCATTTTTTGAGGGTACTTACCTTGTTTTCATTTTCCTTTCAGGTACATACTGCCAGCAGAGGGAGGTTGAAGCGATAACGGAGGGAGTTGAGGATGACGAGGGTTGCTGCTGCTGCTGTGAGCCAGGGCATTTGCCCCACATGTTGTCATTCAACGCGGCTTTTATCCAGCGCTGGCTGGCCTGGGAAGTTACGTCGTCTAAATACGTGCTGGAAGGCTACAGCATCAGTGACAACAACGCAGCATGCATGCTGCAGATGTTTGACCTGAGAAAGATGCTCATCAGCTATTACGTAAAGGTAGTAGTATGCCAGTAAGTTTCTAATATGTTATCTTGTTTCACAAATAGGTTTTTTGCCTCCACCTCCTATGGTATATTTTTTTTAGATCTCTTCCTCCGACAGCCTGTCGAAACAGCCAGCTCCGATAAAGCAACGAGAATTAACTGCAACCCAGCTTTAACCGAGGTCTTGTTTGGGCAAGATCCTACAAATCCCCTAGGAGGACAGACACACCAACGTTAGCGTCCTTGATCAGGCCAACATCCCCAGCATTGAAGCACTGACCACACTCGACCAGCTCCATTGGGCGACCACATTGTTCGCATGCCAGACACAAGACTCCCAAAGCAAGAGCTCTACTCGGAACTCCTTCATGGCAAATGAGCCAAAGGTGGGCAGAGGAAACGTTACAGGGACACCCTCAAACTCCCTGATAAAGTGCAACATCCCCACCGACACCTGGGAGTCCCTGGCCAAAGACCACCCTAGGTGGAGGAAGTGCATCCTGAAGGGCGCTGAGCACCTCGAGTCTCATCACTGAGAGCATGCAGAAACCAAGTACAGGCAGTGGAAGGAGCGTGCGGCAAACCAGTCCCACCCACCTCTTCCCTCAACGATTGTCTGTCCCACCTGTGACAGGGACTGTATTCTCGTATTGGACTGTCCAGTCACCTAAGGACTCATTTTTAGAGTGGAAGCAAGTCTTCCTCGATTCCGAGGGACTGCCTATGATGCTGATGATGATGTTTGAGCAATAAGCTGGGAGAAGAGGAAAGCGGGATGGAGCTGGGTTTGGGTGATTTAGACGGCCGGAAACCCCCTTCTGGTGGCCTCGCTAAAGCTCATTGGGACTGGCTGTCAATTGGGCCTACACTGACTGGCTGTACAATCGTGTCTACACTGATTGGCTGTACAATCGGGCCGACACTGACTGGCTGTACAATCGGGCCTACACTGACTGGCTGTACAATCGGGCCTACACTGACTGCCTGTACAATCGGGCCTACACTGACTGGCTGTACAATCGGGCCTACACTGACTGCCTGTACAATCGGGCCTACACTGACTGCCTGTACAATCGGGCCTACACTGACTGGCTGTACAATCGGGCCAACACTTACTGGCTGTACAATCGGGCCTACACTGACTGCCTGTACAATCGTGCCTACACTGATTGGCTGTACAATTGGGCCAACACTTACTGGCTGTACAATCGGACCTACACTGATTGGCTGTATAATCGGGCCTACACTGACTGGCTGTACAATCATGCCTACACTGATTGGCTGTACAATCGGGCCTACACTGACTGGCTGTACAATCGGGCCTACACTGACTGGCTGTACAATCGGGCCTACACTGACTGGCTGTACAATCGTGCCTACACTGACTGGCTGTACAATCGGGCCGACACTGACTGGCTGTACAATCGGGCCTACACTGACTGGCTGTACAATTGGGCCTACACTGACTGGCTGTACAATCGGGCCTACACTGACTGCCTGTACAATCGGGCCTACACTGACTGGCTGTACAATCGGGCTTACACTGACTGGCTGTACAATCGGGCCTACACTGACTGCCTGTACAATCGGGCCTACACTGACTGCCTGTACAATCGGGCCTACACTGACTGGCTGTACAATCGGGCCAACACTTACTGGCTGTACAATCAGGCCTACACTGACTGGCTGTACAATTGTGCCTACACTGACTGACTGTCGGTTATGTCGCCAACCCTCCGGGCGTGCCCTGGAGTCTCCAGGAATTGAAGATTAATCTCCGTAACACTGCTGCCGGAAAACCCCTGAAGAAAAATCACAGGGGCGTTAAAAAATTGTATTTTAAAAAATGTTCATTGAACAGTTTTGTTTACTAGTTCTAAAAATATTAGCAATGGGGAAAAAGGCTGTTTGACGGACAATCAAGATCATCCAATCGCGTAACAAAGAGTCTGTTCACTTTATTGGCCATGGGAAGGTGGGGCGTTGAGGCTGGGCGTGCCAGCCAACCAATGGCCGGAGTGCGGAGGCGGAGCCCTGCGAGGATGGGCGTGTCAGCCAACCAATGGCAGGAGTGTGGAGGCAGGGCCCTGCGAGGATGGGCGTGTCAGCCGACCAATGGCAGGAGTGTGGTGGCGAAGCCCTGCGAGGATGGGCGTGTTAGCCGACCAATGGCGGCAGGAGGTCGTCTGATGACCCCTCCAGGAATACGCCCAACCAGAGTTGGGCACCCTGTCTGTGGGCTTCTCACTGTGCTGTTGGTGTCCAACACATTCCAACTGATGTTCCTAATATAGTTCCCACTGTTTATTGCTGGTGTCAGCGTGATTTGCTTGCTATTCAAGAGAATCTTCATCCTCTGTCTCTTCATGTCCCGCTCTGCCCAGTGCCATTACTCACACTACAGTAACTAAACAGCCTTATTGAAAAATGAATTCTATACATTGTAAATTGCTCTATTGCTCCAACTGGTTATTTACGGTCCCCAAGTCGGAGATACGGAAAGGCAGTGAGCACCATAGGAATTGACTTTGTGTGGAGGATGCGACCAAAAGGATTGTGAGCTGACAGCGGCTGTGATATTGTTGCTCAGCTCGCCTTTGGGCGCTGATCGAAGTTTCATTTTTACAGCCCACCGGCAAAGATTAAAAACGACCCCTATTGGCTGCTCACAGCTTCTCCCGCAAAGGCTGACGGCGAGAGAGAGAAAGCATTGCACTAAGGTCCGGTTTCATTGAGATCAGTCAGCCATTGAGAGTTCATTCGTGTGCCAGAATCATGTCGAAGCTGACTGCAGGCAGCGAGGGGGGAATTGTCCTTTGTGAACACACCTGTTCCTTTCTCTCGCCATGCTGTAGATTTGGGGAATAGCTCAGCTGGAGCATGTGCTGGATGCGGACACCTGCTGGACCTCCTGCAATAGCGACACATTCAATTACCTCTGCAATTAACAGCGATGCTACTGTCAAACAGTCAGTGCCATTTCCCGGTATAGGTGGGTGCACGGGTTAAGGGGGGTGGTGCGAGTGTTGGGGCTGCACGTGGGAATCAAGCTTGGATAAAATTATTTCTGGTGCTGATGCTGAAGTATGTTTTATTTAATTACAAACAGGAGTGAATTGTGAACAGGATTGCGTACGGAGGAAGGACTGGAGTATAACACCAATTCAGGGCACACGAACCAACTGCTCTCTCTTTCATCGCAAAGCAAACTTTGGAAGGTCCTGAGGTCGTGCAAGGCACTATATAAATGCAAATTGTCTCCTTCTTGAAGAGTTCAAATTGGTATACAGCAGTGGAATGAAACTTCTTCCTGTTCAGAGCCAGTCCTTTGGGTGATTGTTTGTCGAGACCCAGCCTCTGTCTACACAGCACAGACTACGCACACTGTACCCACTGTCTACACAACACAGACTACCCACACTGTACCCACACTGTCTACACAACACAGACTACCCACACTGTACCCACACTGTCTACACAACACAGACTACCCACACTGTCTACACAACACAGAAGACCCACACTGTAGCCACACTGTCTACACAACACAGACTACCCACACTGTACCCACACTGTCTACACAACACAGACTACCCACACTGTACCCACACTGTCTACACAACACAGACTACCCACACTGTACCCACACTGTCTACATAACACAGACTACCCACACTGTACCCACACTGTCTACACAACACAGACTACCCACACGGTACCCACACTGTCTACACAACACAGACTACCCACACTGTACCCACACTGTCTACATAACACAGACTACCCACACTGTACCCACACTGTCTACACAACACAGACTACCCACACTGTCTACGCAACACAGACTACCCACACTGTCTACATAACACAGACTACCCACACTGTCTACACAACACAGACTACCCACACTGTACCCACACTGTCTACACAACACAGACTACCCACATTGTACCCACACTATCTACACAACACAGACTACCCACACTGTACCCACACTGTCTACACAACACAGACTACCCACATTGTACCCACACTATCTACACAACACAGACTACCCACACTGTACCCACAGTCTACACAACACAGACTACCCACACTGTACCCACACTGTCTACACAACATAGACTACCCACACTGTACCCACACTGTCTACATAACACAGACTACCCACACTGTCTACACAACACAGACTACCCACACTGTACCCACAGTCTACTCAACACAGACTACCCACACTGTACCCACACTGTCTACACAACATAGACTACCCACACTGTATCCACACTGTCTACACAACACAGACTACCCACACTGTACCCACACTGTCTACATAACACAGACTACCCACACTGTCTACACAACACAGACTACCCACACTGTACCCACACAGTCTACACAACACAGACTACCCACATTGTACCCACACTATCTACACAACACAGACTACCCACACTGTACCCACACGGTCTACACAACACAGACTACCCACATTGTACCCACACTGTCTACACAACATAGACTACCCACACTGTACCCACACTGTCTACATAACACAGACTACCCACACTGTCTACACAACACAGACTACCCACACTGTCTACACAACACAGACTACCCACACTGTACCCACCCTCTGTCTACATAACACATACTACCCATACTGTACCCACACTGTCTACACAACACAGACTAACCACACTGTACCCACACTGTCTACACAACGCAGACTACCCACACTGTACCCACAGTCTACTCAACAAAGACTACCCACACTGTATCCACACTGTCTACACAACACAGACTACCCACACTGTACCCACACTGTCTACACAACACAGACTACCCACACTGTACCCACACTGTCTACACAACATATACTACCCACACTGTACCTACACTGTCTACACAACATATACTAACCACACTGTACCCACCCTCTGTGTACACAACACAGACTACCCACACTGTCTACACAACACAGACTACCCAACACAGACTACCCACACTGTCTACACAACACAGACTACCCACACTGTAACTACACTGTCTACACAACACAGACTACCCACACTGTACCCACACTGTCTACACAACACAGACTACCCACACTGTCTACACAACACAGACTACCCACACTGTACCCACACTGTCTACACAACACAGACTACCCACACTGTACCTACACTGTCTACACAACACAGACTACCCACACTGTCTACACAACACAGACTACCCACACTGTACCCACACTGTCTACACAACACCGACTACCCACACTGTACCCACACAGTCTACACAACACAGACTACCCACACTGTACCCACACTGTCTACACAACACAGACTACCCACACTGTACCCACACTATCTACACAACACAGACTACCCACACTGTACCCACAGTCGACACAACACAGATTACCCACACTGTACCCACACTGTCTACACAACATAGACTACCCACACTGTCTACACAACACAGACTACCCACACTGTCTACACAACACAGACTACCCACACTGTCTACACAACACAGACTACCCACACTGTACCCACCCTCTGTCTACATAACACATACTACCCATACTGTACCCACACTGTCTACACAACACAGACTAACCACACTGTACCCACACCGTCTACACAACACAGACTACCCATACTGTACCCACACTGTCTGCACAACACAGACTAACCACACTGTACCCACACTGTCTACACAACACAGACTACCCACACTGTACCCACACTGTCTACACAACGCAGACTACCCACACTGTACCCACACTGTCTACACAACACAGACTAAACACACTGTACCCACACTGTCTACACAACACAGACTACCCACACTGTACCCACACTGTCGACACAACACAGACTACCCACACTGTACCCACACTGTCTACACAACACAGACTACCCACACTGTACCCACACTGTCTACATAACACAGACTACCCACACTGTACCCACACTGTCTACACAACACAGACTACCCACACTGTCTATACAACACAGACTACCCACACTGTACCCACCCTCTGTCTACACAACACAGACTAACCACACTGTACCCACACTGTCTACACAACGCAGACTACCCATACTGTACCCACAGTCTACTCAACACAGAGTACCCACACTGTACCCACACTGTCTACACAACATAGACTACCCACACTGTATCCACACTGTCTACACAACACAGACTACCCACACTGTACCCACACTGTCTACACAACACAGACTACCCACACTGTACCCACACTGTCTACACAACATAGACTACCCACACTGTACCCACACTGTCTACATAACACAGACTACCCACACTGTCTACACAACACAGACTACCCACACTGTCTATACAACACAGACCACCCACACTGTACCCACCCTCTGTCTACACAACACAGACTAACCACACTGTACCCACACTGTCTACACAACGCAGACTACCCACACTGTACCCACAGTCTAATCAACACAGACTACCCACACTGTACCCACACTGTCTACACAACATAGACTACCCACACTGTATCCACACTGTCTACACAACACAGACTACCCACACTGTACCCACACTGTCTACACAACACAGACTACCCACACTGTACCCACACTGTCTACACAACATATACTACCCACACTGTACCTACACTGTCTACACAACATATACTAACCACACTGTACCCACCCTCTGTGTACACAACACAGACTACCCACACTGTCTACACAACACAGACTACCCACACTGTCTACACAACACAGACTACCCACACTGTATCCACACTGTCTACACAACACAGACTACCCACACTGTACCCACACTGTCTACACAACACAGACTACCCACACTGTACCCACACTGTCTACACAACACAGACTACCCACACTGTACCTACACTGTCTACACAACACAGACTACCCACACTGTACCCACACTGTCTACACAACACAGACTACCCACACTGTACCTACACTGTCTACACAACACAGACTACCCACACTGTACGCACACTGTCTACACAACACAGACTATCCACACTGTACCCACACTGTCTACACAACACAGACTACCCACACTGTACCCACACTGTCTACACAACACAGACTACCCACACTGTACCCACACTATCTACACAACACAGATTACCCACACTGTACCCACAGTCTACACAACACAGACTACCCACACTGTACCCACACTGTCTACACAACATAGACTACCCACACTGTACCCACACTGTCTACATAACACAGACTACCCACACTGTCTACACAACACAGACTACCCACACTGTCTACACAACACAGACTACCCACACTGTACCCACCCTCTGTCTACATAACACATACTACCCATACTGTACCCACACTGTCTACACAACACAGACTACCCACACTGTACCCACACTATCTACACAACACAGACTACCCACACTGTACCCACAGGCTACACAACACAGACTACCCACACTGTACCCACACTGTCTACACAACATAGACTACCCACACTGTACCCACACTGTCTACAAAACACAGACTACCCACACTGTCTACACAACACAGACTACCCACACTGTCTACACAACACAGACTACCCACACTGTACCCACCCTCTGTCTACATAACACATACTACCCATACTGTACCCACACTGTCTACACAACACAGATTAACCACACTATACCCACACTGTCTACACAACGCAGACTTCCCACACTGTACCCACAGTCTACTCAACACAGACTACCCACACTGTACCCACACTGTCTACACAACATAGACTACCCACACTGTATCCACACTGTCTACACAACACAGACTACCCACACTGTACCCACACTGTCTACACAACACAGACTACCCACACTGTACCCACACTGTCTACACAACATATACTAACCACACTGTACCCACCCTCTGTGTACACAACACAGACTACCCACACTGTCTACACAACACAGACTACCCAACACAGACTACCCACACTGTCTACACAACACAGACTACCCACACTGTCTACACAACACAGACTACACACACTGTATCCACACTGTCTACACAACACAGACTACCCACACTGTACCCACACTGTCTACACAACACAGACTACCCACACTGTACCCACACTGTCTACATAACACAGACTACCCACACTGTACCCACACTGTCTACACAACACAGACTACCCACACTGTCTATACAACACAGACTACCCACACTGTACCCACCCTCTGTCTACACAACACAGACTAACCACACTGTACCCACACTGTCTACACAACGCAGACTACCCATACTGTACCCACAGTCTACTCAACACAGAGTACCCACACTGTACCCACACTGTCTACACAACATAGACTACCCACACTGTATCCACACTGTCTACACAACACAGACTACCCACACTGTACCCACACTGTCTACACAACACAGACTACCCACACTGTACCCACACTGTCTACACAACATAGACTACCCACACTGTACCCACACTGTCTACATAACACAGACTACCCACACTGTCTACACAACACAGACTACCCACACTGTCTATACAACACAGACCACCCACACTGTACCCACCCTCTGTCTACACAACACAGACTAACCACACTGTACCCACACTGTCTACACAACGCAGACTACCCACACTGTACCCACAGTCTAATCAACACAGACTACCCACACTGTACCCACACTGTCTACACAACATAGACTACCCACACTGTATCCACACTGTCTACACAACACAGACTACCCACACTGTACCCACACTGTCTACACAACACAGACTACCCACACTGTACCCACACTGTCTACACAAGATATACTACCCACACTGTACCTACACTGTCTACACAACATATACTAACCACACTGTACCCACCCTCTGTGTACACAACACAGACTACCCACACTGTCTACACAACACAGACTACCCACACTGTCTATACAACACAGACCACCCACACTGTACCCACCCTCTGTCTACACAACACAGACTAACCACACTGTACCCACACTGTCTACACAACGCAGACTACCCACACTGTACCCACAGTCTAATCAACACAGACTACCCACACTGTACCCACACTGTCTACACAACATAGACTACCCACACTGTATCCACACTGTCTACACAACACAGACTACCCACACTGTACCCACACTGTCTACACAACACAGACTACCCACACTGTACCCACACTGTCTACACAAGATATACTACCCACACTGTACCTACACTGTCTACACAACATATACTAACCACACTGTACCCACCCTCTGTGTACACAACACAGACTACCCACACTGTCTACACAACACAGACTACCCACACTGTCTACACAACACAGACTACCCACACTGTATCCACACTGTCTACACAACACAGACTACCCACACTGTACCCACACTGTCTACACAACACAGACTACCCACACTGTACCCACACTGTCTACACAACACAGACTACCCACACTGTACCTACACTGTCTACACAACACAGACTACCCACACTGTACCCACACTGTCTACACAACACAGACTACCCACACTGTACCTACACTGTCTACACAACACAGACTACCCACACTGTACGCACACTGTCTACACAACACAGACTATCCACACTGTACCCACACTGTCTACACAACACAGACTACCCACACTGTACCCACACTGTCTACACAACACAGACTACCCACACTGTACCCACACTATCTACACAACACAGATTACCCACACTGTACCCACAGTCTACACAACACAGACTACCCACACTGTACCCACACTGTCTACACAACATAGACTACCCACACTGTACCCACACTGTCTACATAACACAGACTACCCACACTGTCTACACAACACAGACTACCCACACTGTCTACACAACACAGACTACCCACACTGTACCCACCCTCTGTCTACATAACACATACTACCCATACTGTACCCACACTGTCTACACAACACAGACTACCCACACTGTACCCACACTATCTACACAACACAGACTACCCACACTGTACCCACAGGCTACACAACACAGACTGCCCACACTGTACCCACACTGTCTACACAACATAGACTACCCACACTGTACCCACACTGTCTACAAAACACAGACTACCCACACTGTCTACACAACACAGACTACCCACACTGTCTACACAACACAGACTACCCACACTGTACCCACCCTCTGTCTACATAACACATACTACCCATACTGTACCCACACTGTCTACACAACACAGATTAACCACACTATACCCACACTGTCTACACAACGCAGACTTCCCACACTGTACCCACAGTCTACTCAACACAGACTACCCACACTGTACCCACACTGTCTACACAACATAGACTACCCACACTGTATCCACACTGTCTACACAACACAGACTACCCACACTGTACCCACACTGTCTACACAACACAGACTACCCACACTGTACCCACACTGTCTACACAACATATACTAACCACACTGTACCCACCCTCTGTGTACACAACACAGACTACCCACACTGTCTACACAACACAGACTACCCAACACAGACTACCCACACTGTCTACACAACACAGACTACCCACACTGTCTACACAACACAGACTACACACACTGTATCCACACTGTCTACACAACACAGACTACCCACACTGTACCCACACTGTCTACACAACACAGACTACCCACACTGTACCCACACTGTCTACACAACACAGACTACCCACACTGTACCTACACTGTCTACACAACACAGACTACCCACACTGTACCCACACTGTCTACACAACACAGACTACCCACACTGTACCTACACTATCTACACAACACAGATTACCCACACTGTACCCACAGTCTACACAACACAGACTACCCACACTGTACCCACACTGTCTACACAACATAGACTACCCACACTGTACCCACACTGTCTACATAACACAGACTACCCACACTGTCTACACAACACAGACTACCCACACTGTCTACACAACACAGACTACCCACACTGTACCCACCCTCTGTCTACATAACACATACTACCCATACTGTACCCACACTGTCTACACAACACAGACTACCCACACTGTACCCACACAGTCTACACAACACAGATACCCACACTGTACCCACAGTCTACACAACACAGACTACCCACACTGTACCCACACTGTCTACACAACATAGACTACCCACACTGTACCCACACTGTCTACAAAACACAGACTACCCACACTGTCTACACAACACAGACTACCCACACTGTCTACACAACACAGACTACCCACACTGTACCCACCCTCTGTCTACATAACACATACTAACCATACTGTACCCACACTGTCTACACAACACAGATTAACCACACTATACCCACACTGTCTACACAACGCAGACTACCCACACTGTACCCACAGTCTACTCAACACAGACTACCCACACTGTACCCACACTGTCTACACAACATAGACTACCCACACTGTATCCACACTGTCTACACAACACAGACTACCCACACTGTACCCACACTGTCTACACAACACAGACTACCCACACTGTACCCACACTGTCTACACAACATATACTACCCACACTGTCCCTACACTGTCTACACAACATATACTAACCACACTGTACCCACCCTCTGTGTACACAACACAGACTACCCACACTGTCTACACAACACAGACTACCCAACACAGACTACCCACACTGTCTACACAACACAGACTACCCACACTGTACCCACACTGTCTACACAACACAGACTACCCACACTGTACCCACACTGTCTACACAACACAGACTACCCACACTGTACCCACACTGTCTACACAACACAGACTACCCACACTGTACCCACACTGTCTACACAACACAGACTACCCACACTGTACCTACACTGTCTACACAACACAGACTACCCACACTGTATCCACACTGTCTACACAACACAGACTACCCACACTGTACCCACACTGTCTACACAACACAGACTACCCACACTGTACCTACACTGCCTACACAACACAGACTACCCACACTGTACCCACACTGTCTACACAACACAGACTACCCACACTGTACCCACACTGTCTACACAACACAGACTACCCACACTGTACCAACACTGTCTACACAACACAGACTACCCACACTGTACCCACACTGTCTACACAACATATACTACCCACACTGTACCCACACTGTCTACACAACATATACTACCCACACTGTACCTACACTGTCTACACAACATATACTACCCACACTGTCTACACAACATATACTACCCACACTGTCTACATAACACAGACTACCCATGCTGTCTACACAACACAGACTACCCACACTGTACCCACCCTCTGTCAACACAACACAGACTACCCACACCGTACCCACCCTCTGTGTACTCAACACAGACTACCCACACTGTCTACAAAACACAGACTACCCACACTGTAGCCACCCTCTGTGTACACAACACAGACTACCACACTGTCTACACAACACAGACTACCCACACTGTACCCACACTGTCTACACAACACAGACTACCCACACTGTATACACAACACAGACTACCCACACTGTACCCACACTGTCTACACAACACAGACTACCCACACTGTACCCACCCTCTGTCAACACAACACAGACTACCCACACCGTACCCACGCTATGTGTACTCAACACAGACTACCCACACTCTCTACACAACACAGACTACCCACACTGTCTACACAACACAGACTACCCACACTGTACCCACACTGTCTACACAACACAGACTACCCACACTGTCTACACAACACAGACTACCCACACTTTACCCACACTGTCTACACAACACAGACTACCCACACTGTCTACACAACACAAACTACCCACACTGTCTACACAACACAGACTACCCACACTGTACCCACACTGTCTACACAACACAGACTACCCATACTGTACCTACACTGTCTACACAACACAGACTACCCACACTGTACCCACACTGTCTACACAACACAGACTACCCACACTGTACCCACACTGTCTACACAACACAGACTACCCACACTGTACCCACACTGTCTACACAACACAGACTACCCACACTGTACCCACCCTCTGTCTACACAACACAGACTACCACACCGTACCCACCCTCTGTGTACACAGCACAGACTACCCACACTGTCTCATCATCATAGGCAGTCCCTCGAAATGAGGATGACTTGCTTCCACGCAAAAAAAAGGACGAGTTCACAGGTGTTTCGAAAGACGAACCCGAACTACATCCCGAAGGGTGGGAGATGCCTGTGCGTGGATTTTTTTAATGTGGGGTGACCGTTGCACACCAGCCACAACACGGGCTTGACAGAGCTAGGTCTTGGTCCAGTGGCAAGGATTAACCAGGACGACTGGAGACCTGCTCTGCTGCACGGACCTAGTGCGCACACATATCGCAGTGTGGGCTGACCCGTGCTGCCCCTGGGCCCATGGCCGCGAACACGCGTCTCCCCTGGGCCCCTCCACATCCCTCTAGTCTCTCCACACTGTCTACCCACCCTCTGTCTATACAGCACAGACTACCCACACTGTCACACCCCTGCCTGCCTGATGATTAGGACAGCACTTGACTTATGCATGGTCGAATTCTCTGTCAGTCAAGGAGATCTGCACAGACTCCCAAAGGCAAAGCCCTCATCCACTTCTGGAATGTTCTCCCGGGCAACATCCGTGTCTGGAACACTTTCTCTTCTGTACGAAAGTTCAACAGCGGAGAGTTAACTGACACCAGATGAGTCACGGTTGTTTGATTGTCGATCGGAGGGCTCTGACTTTACCTGCTGGCATAAACTCTACACATCTTTTTGTGCTCTGAGTAAAAAGGGAAAGTCTTGCGTTTATATAGCACGTTTCACAACCTCAGGACATCCTAAAGCTCCTTACAGCCAACGAAGTAGTTTTGAAGATTAAACACTGTTGCAATGTAGGAAATTTCAGCAGCCAGTTTGTGCGCAGCAAGGTCCCACAAACAGCAGTGTGATAATGACCAGAGGGCAGACGGGACCTCGGTCTAACGTCTCATCCGAACGACGGCACTTCCGGCAGTGCAGCACTCCCTCAGTACTGCACTGGAGTGTCGGCCTAGATTTTTGTACTCCAGCATGTGGCTTAAACCCACAATCTTCTGAATCAGAGGCGAGAGTACTACCCATTGATCCACGGCTGACACCATTGTTGTGGAAGCAGAGGGCAGGAGTGACTAAAACGGGTCCAAATGTGATGTTGGGAGCGAGGGGCTGCAGTGAAGGGTGTGACTGAGGGAGCAGAGCAGTCACAATAGGACATGGTTGCAACAACCAGATGTAGGTTGATTCCGGAGGTGAAGGGGTTGTCCTATGAGGAAAGGTTGAGTAGGTTGGGCCTATACTCATTGGAGTTTAGAAGAATGAGAGGTGAACTTATTGAAACATATAAGATATAATTGGTAGAAGGTTTAGAGGGGATCTGAGGGGAAATTTCTTCACCCAGAGGGTGGTGGGGGTCTGGAACTCACTGCCTGAAAGGGTGGTAGAGGCAGAAACCCTCACCACATTTAAAAAGTAATTGGATGTGCAGTTAAATTGCCCTAACCTGCAGGGCTACGGACCCAGAGCTGGAAAGTGGGATTAGGCTGGGTAGCCTTTTGTTGGCCGGCACGGATATGATGGGCCGAAATGGCCTCCTTCCTTGCTGTAAATTTCTATGATTCTATACTGAGGGGGCTTGACAGCGTAGATGCAGAGAGGATGTTTCCCTTCGTGGTGGAATCTAGAACTAGGGGGCATAGTTTCAGAATAAGGGGCCGCCCATTTAAGATGGAGATGAGGAGGAATTTCTTCTCTCAGAGAACCTTAAATCTGTGGAATTCTCTGCCCCAGAGAGCTGTGGAGGCTGGGTCATTGAATATATTTAAGGTGGAGATAGACAGATTTTTGGACGATAAAGGAGTGAAGGGTTATGGGGAGCGGGCAGGGAAGTGGACATCAGTCCATGATCAGATCAGCCATGATCTTATTAAATGGTGGAGCAGGCTCGAGGGACCAATATAACGAGCAAATAACTCGTAGCAATAACCCCACGACAAGGGCGGTTTGTCAAGAAAGGCAGGGTCAGGTAAACCAGCGGGTACTCTATTAACTTCCCGGACTGGTTTGAAAGTGTTTGATTTTTATGAACTTCATGTGCTGATAAACATGACACATCTGAGCACTTGGCTCCTTTGCATTGAAGTTACTTCTGCCCTGAACAGTAATGGAAACTGCCAGAATAAGAAATGAGAAATAAAAACAGAAAATGCTGGAAATACTCAGTGGGTCAGGCAGCATCTGCGCGGAGAGAAACAGGGTTAACGTTTCAGGTCGATGACCCTTCGTCAGAACTGGAGTTAGAGATGTAATGGTTTTTAAGCAAGTGCAGGGGCTGGGAAAGGGAGGAGGGTAGGAATGAACAAAAAGGGAAGGTCTGCGATAGGGTGGAAGGCAGGAGTGATTAAATGACAAAAGGGATGCCAGGCATAAAGGTGATGGTAATGGGACAAGTTAAGAAACAAAAGATGTGAGCAGAGGAGGTGTAAATGGGAATAGCAGAAACATTACCAATAGCTGCTGTCTGTAAAAATGGGGGAGGTGGATTTGATTTGAAATTGTTGAGCTCAATGTTGTTCCGGAAAGCTGTAAAGTGCCGAAAGATGAGGTGCCGAAGGATAGGGTGCTATTCCTCGAGCTTGCAAACTTCATTGGAACATTGTAGGAGACAAGGACGGAGAGGTCAGATTGGGAGGGGGCGGAGAATTAAAATGGCAAGCGAAATGAAAAACTTTCACGCACAATGTTTTTGCCTCGGCCGCAAACTCTGGAATTTACTCCCTAAAGTACTCTGCCTCTCCACCTCCCTCTCCTCCCTTAAACCCCACCTCCGTGCCCAAGCTCCGCACATCTCCCTCTTTGATTCGCAGTCCATTTCCCTTCCGTGTCTGTGAAACACTCTGGGATAGCGCTCTGTGTTAAAATTGCTGTATAATTGCAAATTGTCCTCGCTGAAGCAATTTTGTTTGTTGAAATGAATGTTATAAGATGGGCAGTTTCATATACCAGTGTTAAACAAGGGTTAAAAAGTTGCTCCTTCATGTCTTCTCTGAGCCATTGTCACAGAAAAGAATTGTACTGAGATCAGCTGGTATGAATGAGCATGCTTATTACAATAGTCAGATAAGATTGTGTATTAATGAATTTCTTTTGGCAGAGTATAATATACTACTTGATTCGCTCTCCGAAACTGGAAGACTGGTTAAGCAATGAATCCATCCAGGAAGCTCTGCATCCATGCACTGCATGGAATTACATCGACAGGGACCCAGCAGTTTTTAATGTGAACATTGATGAAGACTATGATCATTGCCTCAAGGGAATCTCAAGAGCCAGCTTCTGTAATGCTTATTTGGAGTGGATCCAGCATTGCAGCAGCAAAAGGACAAAGGTATACATTTACATGTCACTCTCCCATAATCTCATTCATAGTCGCCCCATTGTTTGCCTCTAGTCTTACACACAATGTACTGAGGACTGGATTTTCCGCTCATTGCTGCCTCTGTTTTTGCCCCAGAGGGACGGCAATGGCGGCGGTGAGCTCTTCCGGGCGGTGCGGCCAGCCTCCAGCGCCCTGCTGGGGTTTTCGGGGCTGGTGTCGGCGGGACGTGGGGCATTACCTCCCGGGAGAGGCGAGCTGGTGTGCAACGCCCCTGGTTGTGACACCGGTTCGATATTTGGGCTTCTGCCCGGCCCATAGCGCTCCGTTAAACGGGCGGTCCGAGCTGTAGCTGCAGTGGGGTAAGTAATGTCCACCTCGGGTAAGTGTGAGTGATATTTATTTATTTATTGTTTTGCGATTTACACTGTGGTGGCGTGAGTTACTCCATGGAGGATGTTTTTGGTGGAGTTTATTTTCTCCAAGGCCCCTCTTACAGCGCTCCGAGGTAGGCTGTTTAGCTCGGGATCTTCCCATGCTCAGCCGGCCTAGCGCCCTGAGAGATGTGTGCAACACCTCCCTTAGCACTCCGCCCCACACTCAGGGACCAGCCACCCAATTTTGCTGACTGAGGCGCAAACTGTCCCCGGGCGCAAACTTTACCGCCCCGCCGCCATTACCGCCCTGAAATCAGCAAAGCCCAAAATCCAGCCCTTAGTATTCACAGCAAAGAAACAGGCCATTGGGCCCAACTGGTCCATGCCAGTCTATATGCTCCACATAAACCTCCTCCCTCCCTACTTCATCTCACCCTAACCTTCGATTCCCTTCTCCCTCATGTGTTTAATCTATCTTCACCTTAAATGCATCAATACTATTTGCCTCAACCACTCCCTGTGACAGCGAGTTCTACATTCTCACCACTCTCTGGGTAAAGAGGTTTCTCCTGAATTCCCTAGTGAATCTATTAGTGACTCTTACGGCCCCTAGTTTTGCAGTCCCCACGAGTAGAAACATTCTCTCTACATCTACCCTATCAAACCCCGTCATAAATTTAAAGACCTCTATCAGGTTCACCCCTCAGCCCTCTCTTTTCCAGAGCCTGTTCATATATTTATAACTTCTCAGTTCTGGTATCATTCATGCATATCTTTTTTTAGTTAGAAATCCTATTCACAAAGCCAGTGTAGTGCTGAGGGAGCGCTGCACTGTCGGAGGTGCCGTTTTTCAGATGAAACATTAAACCGAGGCCCCGTATGCTCTCTTGGGTGAATGTAAAAGATACCATGGCACTATTTCGAAGAAGAGCAGGGGAGTTCTCCCCGGTGTCCTGGGCCCAATATTTATCCCTCAACCAACATAACAAAAATAGAAGATCTGGTCATTATCACATTGCTGTTTGTGGGAGCTTGCTGTGCGCAAATTGGCTGCCGCATTTCCTGCATTATACCAGTGACTACACTCCAAAATACTTCATTAACTGTAAAACACTTTGGGATGTCTTGAGGTTGGGAAAGGTGCTATAGAAATGCAAGACTTTCTTTTATTTAAAACCCATTCTTTGTCTGAACTTCAGGATGCCTGCCTGCTTTGCCTCAAAGTCTATTTATTTCCCCTTACACCTCTGTGAAGCGTCTTGGAACGTTTCACTATATTAAAAATGTTATATAAATATGAGCTGACATTGCCTGGATCAGATGTTGTTTTCTCCTCAACACTATTCCTCTTTCTCGCATCACAATGCAGCAATATCAGTATTTAAAACAGGGTTTTACTATCAAAAATGGGAAAGATGTGTGGTGACGATCTTTAACCCTTCCTTCCCCGCGGAGAGCCCAGATAATAGTCTGTGTTGTTTCAGTCGGGGCAGTATATTTGTGATGGGATCCTGTGTCTGGTTAATGATCGCTGGTACGTGGAAGGCTTTCATTGTTGTTAATCACAGAGGTCCAACCACTCGCTCTCTTGCACTTGTATGAATTTTATTCCTTCTTACTTTTTTGCTATTAAAATTCCGAAGCCAGGTAAATATGGAAAACAAGAGAGTTGAAGTTATGCTACAGTTCTATAAAGCTCTGGTCAGACCCCATCCGGAATACTGCGTTCATTTAAGACGGAGATGAGGAGGAATTTCTTCTCTAGGGGTCGTGAGTCTGTGGAATTCTCTGCCCCAGAGAGACTGGGTCATTGAATTATATTTAAGGTAGAAATTGACAGATTTCTGAACGATAAGGGAGTCAAGGGTTATGGGGAGCAGGCAGGAAAGTGGAGCTGAGTCCAGGATCAGAGCAGCCATGATCGTATTAAATGGCGGAGCAGGCTTGAGGGGCCAAGTGGCCTACTCCTGCCCCTGTTTGTTATGCTCTTATGTTCAGTGGCCCCCCCGCCTCAGGAAGGGTATATTGGGCTTGGAGGGGAGCAGTGCAGATTCACCAGAATGGTACCGGGACTAAGAGGGTTAAATTATGAGGACAGGTTGCTCAGACTAGACGTGTACTTCCTTGTGTTTAGAAGATTAGGGAGTGATCTAATTGAGGTGTTTAAGCTGATTAAAGGAGATGACAGGGGAGATCGAGAGAAACTATTTTTTTTTTTTTTTTTTAATTCGTAGCCAATCGTTCCAATTCTTTGTCAAATCACAAACGCCAGAGGTCACCTTGGGCCCATTCAAGGATCACTCTGCGCCAATGCTCTTAGCCAAAAGGCCTAGAGCCACTGCACCGTTCCTGGAAGTACTGCAATACCAGGTTCGTGCCATGGAGGTGGATGGGTCAGGCCCCCCACACACCTCCGTGGAGGTGGATGAGTCAAGCCACCCCACCCACCTCCTGTTTCCAAAAAAGCAAGCATATACCTTCCTGATCCAGGGAGAACCACCCGGAGGTCATGGTGGCTACTCCCCTGTCAGGTCAGTTATGCATGATCTTAGCCAAAAGGATTGAGAGAAACTATTCCCTCTGGTGGGGGAGTCTAGAACAAGGGGGCATAACCTGAAAATTAGAGCCAGGCCGTTCAGGGTGATGTCAGGAAGCACTTCTTCACACAAAGTGTGGAGGAAATCTGGAACTCTTCCCCCAAAAAGGCTGTGGATGCTGGGGGCCAATTGAAAATGTAAAAATTGAGGTTGATAGATTTTTGAAGGTAAGGGTATTAAGGATTACGGAACTTAGGAGGGTAAGTGGAGTTAAGATGCAGATCAGGACAGGCTTGAGGTGCTGAGTGGCCTCCTCTTGTTAATTTCCCTTCCTCCCACTCCTTCTGTTCCACTTGTATGAATGTTATTTTTATTTACTTCTTTGCCATTGCAGCGAGTTGTTGTGATCTGGTAGGCGCTGTTTGAAAGGACGGTACAAGCAGATCCAACAGTGACTTTTAAAAGGAAATTGGATAAACACTTAAAAAGGGAACTCTTTGCCATGGTCGTGAGGACAGAGTAGCGGCGAGGGAGCGATTGGAGAGCTCGTTCACAGAACACGAAGGCCCAAATGGCCTCCCTTTGTGCTTTCTTTAAAAATTCAGTCACAGGATATGGGCATCGCTGGCAAGGCCGGCATTTATTTATTTATTTATTTATTTATTTATTTATTTTTTGAAATTCGTAGCCAATCGTTCCAATTCTTTGTCAAATCACAAACGCCAGAGGTCACCTTGGGCCCATTCAAGGATCACTCTGCGCCAATGCTCTTAGCCAAAAGGCCTAGAGCCACTGCACCGTTCCTGGAAGTACTGCAATACCAGGTTCATGCCATGGATGGGTCAGGCCCCCCACACACCTCCGTGGAGGTGGATGGGTCAAGCCACCCCACCCACCTCCTATCACATTTATTGCCCATCCCCAACTGCCCGTGAGAAGGTGGTGGTGAGCCGCCTTCTTGAACCGCTGCAGTCCGTGTGGTGAAGGTGCTCCCACAGTGCTGTTAGGGAGGGAGTTCCAGGATTGTGACCCAGCGACGATGAAGGAACGGCCGATATATTTCCCAGTCAGGATGGTGTGTGACTGGGAGGGGAACGTGGAGGTGGTGGTGTTCCCATGCACCTGTTGCCCTTGTCCTTCGAGGTGGTAGAGGTCGTGGGTTTGGGAGGTGCCGCCGAAGAAGCCTTGGCGAGTTGCTGCAGTGCATCTTGTAGATGGTGCACACTGCAGCCACGGTGCGCCGGTGGTGGAGGGAGTGAATGTTGAAGGTGGTGGATGGGGTGTCGATCAAGTGGGCTGCTTTGTCCTGGATGGTGTCGAGCTAATTGAGTGTTGTATGTTTCCATGTCTAAGTTGTCCTGTCAAGTGTATAGGTTGTGAGCTGCATGTAATGCTGTCTTGTTCTGTGTTGTGTTCCAGCCTGTGAGCAGTGATGGAGATTCGCCACTCGTCACCCTCTGTTACAGCCTCTCTATCCTTGGCAGAAGAGCTTTAGGGACGGCAACGCACAACATGTCCATCAGGTAATCCGTCACAGTTTTAACCAATCCCACTGTGAAACAACACAGTGCACGTTACACACAAGCACTTTGTTACCACCAGTGAGCCTTCACAGGGGGGATTTTAACCTGAGAGGAGCTGATACAATGAAGTGGTTCCATTTCCTGTCTATTCCCCAGCGGACGCATTCATAAATGCAAATCGGGAACCCGTGAGGAGACCCCACCCAGCCGATGGCATTTTGACCCGTTCCTGAGCAGGACCTCCCCCAGCAAAGTAAAGTTGCTGCAGCGCGTCCCCTCCCGAACTCACCCTGCCGGGCAGTCTTCCTGGGAGATCCCTCACCTCCCAATTACTCGGCATCTTCCCCCTACCCCAACCTCCCCCCCGCTCCGCTCCCTCAACCCCCGCCCCCATACCCCCACTACCCCCGCCCCACACCCCCACTACCCCCGCCCCCACACCCCCACCACCCCCGCTCCCACACCCCCACTACGCCCGGCCCCACATCCCCACTACCCCCGCCCCCACACCCCCACTACCCCAGCCCCCACACCCCCACTACCCCCGCCCCCACACCCCCACTACCCCAGCCCCCACACCCCCACTACCCCCGCCCCTGCCCCAACTTCCACCCGCACCTCCCCGCCCCTCCCCATCCCCACTCCCCCCCACCCCTGCCCCAACCTCCCCCCCTGCCGCCACTCCCCCGCCCCCATTCCCCCCACTCCCCTGCCCCATTCCCCCACTCTCCCCCGCCCCCACTCCCCCCACCTCAACTCCCCCCACCCCAACTCCCCCTGCCCCCATTCCCCCCCACCCCGACTCCACCCGCCCCCACTGCCCCCCGCCCCGACTCCGCCCCCACCCCGCCCCCACTCCCCCCTGCCCCTACTCCCAATCCCCCTGCCCCGCCCCCACTCCCTCCCAAAGTGGGCGAGCAACTGAGCGGGGATCAGGCGAATAAAGACAGGACTTCATCTCCACAGGGACTGTGTGGTGGTCACTTCTACCAATACTGACCGATGCATCTGCGACTGGTGAGGACAAGGTCAACACGGTCTTTCCCTCGTGTTGGTTCTCTCACCACATGCTGCAGGCCCAGTCTGGCAGCTATGTCCTTCAGAACTGACTGGGCCAGCTCAGTCAGTAGTGGTGCTACCGAGCCACTCTTGATGATGGATATTGAAGTCCCCCACCCAGAGTACATTCTGTGCCCTTGCTACCCTCCGTGCTTCTCCCAAATGGTGTTCAACATGGAGGAGTACCGATTGATCAGCTGAGGGAGGGCGGGAGGTGGTAATCAGCAGGAGGTTTCCTTGTCCATGCTTGACTTGAAGCCACGAGACTTCATGGGGTCTGGAGTCAATGTTACACTCCCTCCCGAATGTATACCACTGCCGCCACCCCTGGTGGGTTTGTCCTGCCGGTAGAACAGGACGTACCCAGGGATGGTGATGGAGGAATAAGAACATAAGAAATAGGAGCAGGAGTAGGCCATACGGCCCCTCGAGCCTGCTCCACCATTCAATAAGATCATGGCTGATCATCGACCTCAACTCCACTTTCCCACCTGATCATATCCCTTGATTCCCCTAGAGCCCAAAAATTTGTCCACCTCAGCCTTGAATATATTCAGAGACTCAGCATCCACAGCCCTCCGGGGCAGAGAATTCCAAACATTCACAATCCCCTGAGTGAAGAAATTCCTCCTCATCTCTGTCTTAAATGGCCTCCCATTTATCCTGAGACTGACCCCTGGTTCTAGATATACCAGCCAGGGAAACAACCTCTCAGCATCTACCCTGTCAATCCCCTTCAGAATCTTGTATGTTTCAATGAGATCACCTCTCATTCTTCCAAACTCCAGAGAGTATCGGCCCATTCTATACAATCTCTCATCATAAGACAGACCTCTCATCCCAGGAATCAATCTAGTGAACCTTCGTTGTACCGTCTCCAAGGCAAGTATATCCTTCCTTAGATAAGGAGACCAAAACTCTGCACAGTGTACTCCAGGTGTGGTCTCACCAAGGCCCTGTACAATTGTAGCAAGACTTCCTTACTCTTATACTCCAACCCCCTTGCAATAAACGACAACATGCCATTTTCCTTCCTTATTGCTTGTTGTACCTGTATGTTAGCTCTCTGTGTATCTTGCACAAGGACACCCAGATCTCTCTGAACACCAACATTTAAAAGTTTATCACCATTTAAAAAAGATTCTGTTTTTCTATTCTTCCTACCAAAGTGAACAACCTCACATTTCCCCACATTATACTCCATCTGCGACCTTACTGCCCACTCACTAAGTCTATCTATATCCCTTTGCTTTGTGTTCTCCTCACAGCTTACTGTCTCACTGAGCTTTGTATCATCAGCAAACTTGGATACATTGCACTTGGTCTCTTCATCTTGCTCATTAATATAGACTGTAAATAGCTGAGGCTCCAGCACAGATCCTTACGGCACCCCACTAGTTACAGCCTGCCAATCTGAAAAAGATCTATTTATCCCTACTCTCTGTTTTCTGTCCATTAACCAATCCTCAATCCATGCTAATCCAATCCCATGAGCCCTTATCTTGGGTAATAACCTTTTATGTGGCACACAATCAAATGCCTTTTGGAAATCCAAATATACTACATCCACTGGTTCCCCTTTATCTACCCTACTAGTTACATCCTCAAAAAACTCTAATAAATTTGTTAAAACAATTTCCCTTTCATAAAACCTTGCTGACTCTGCCTAGTCATGTTATGATTTTCTAAGTGCCCTGATACCACTTCCTTAACAATGGATTCCAGGATTTTCCCAACGACTGAGGAATCTCCTTGGCAAAGTACCGCCAGGTCTCTCGGCGTTCCGTTGGGCGGGCTTTGGCTTTGACCAAGTTCGGGCCCAGTTTGGCTGAAATTGTTTTTTTTTTGAGAAAACAAAAGTAGTAGATATGAGGGAAAGATTCCGAGAAAGAAGGGTTAAGTCTCAGCAAATTAACTCCCACCTAAGAAGCTGGACAAATATCAGGTTAAGAATGAGATTAACCGAATAAAGATAACTGCGGACAATGGTGATCAGAAACTCGGTGGAACAGGTCTGAGTGTAAATGTTACTTGAATCAGCAACTAATTAATTTATGAAAGTCTTGGGGAAACATTGCTTACTCCAAGTATCCCCCATTATGTCAAAGGAAATAAATGGCCTATTTGGCTTGTGTAAGTTTCCTTACAGACAGTGGAGAGTACCAGGTCACTAGGGATCAGCGAGGTTCTGGACTTCAAACTGACCTGACAGCTGCTTTGGGACTGTGGGAATCCTAGGAAACTACACAACTGGCTCGGGATCAGTCTCCATGCCGATCACACTCGCCCAGGGTCCCCATCTCTGATTGGTCAGTATTCCAGGAGGTTTCATCGCATGACCTTCTCCTGTCTCCAAACGCCCAGCCCCCACCCTCCTGCCATTGGTTGCTCAACATGTCAATCCTGGCAGCAATCGGGCAACAGTGGCGACTACAATACCCACAATCCTCTGCGCTCCAGAAACTACTCTCTCCATCGCCGGGTCTTACCGGTTGGGGGAGCGGGCATGCGCCAGGGCCCCATTGCATCCTGGGCGCGTTGTGGCCCTGCTGATTGACGTGAGTCTGGCCAGAGGCCGGAACACAGCGAGGGATGAAATGTCCCAGTGTGTGACCGGGAGACTAACTTTTCTTTTCCAGGAGTCTCCAGGACTGAGTTGGCAACCCTTTAACAATGCGGCCTTTAAAATAAATCCAGCCAAAATACTCCTCAGTCGATCCCTTTCTTCTTTAAATACTTTCAACCAAACGTTATCCGCTTCGACTTTCCTTCCCCTTTGAGGGAGGAATCTAATGGAGCTTTCGAAGTGATAAATCTCCTCTCCCCTGCGATGTAGGTCAGGTCGGGTGTAGTCCATGATGGGACTTGTTGGGTGCAGTGGCTCTTTTCATTGCACAGTGACTGGTGTGTCTGACAATTCAGTTTCTAACCCAAAACATCAAATGTCCTTCCATGTGCCTAACTGTGTAAGAAACGTGTTGGGGAGGGGAGCCACGACACACAATACTTACCCAGCACACAACTCCAAATAAACAGATTACACACAAGATCATTTGGAATAGATCCCAAAACTGCACTAAATTTACTACAACAGCAACTCTCATTTATATGCAGCTTTAATGTAATAAAAATGTCTCCAGGCGCTTCACAGAAACATTATTTGATTATACTCCAAAAGTGCTTCATTGGCTGTAAAACGCTATGAGACATTCGGTGAAAGGTGCTATAGAAATGCAAGTCTTTCTTTGTTTCTTTCTTGTCCCTGATTATAATCGCTCAACCATCGGTGACCGTGCCTTCTGTTGCCTGAGCCCCAAGCTCTGGAACTCCCTCCCTAAACCTCTCTGCCTCTCTACCTCTCTTTCCTCCTTCAAGACATAGAAAAAAAATAGGTGCAGGAGTAGGCCATTCGGCTCTTCGAGCCTGCACCGCCATTCAATAAGATCATGGCTGATCATTCCCTCAGTACCCCTTTCCTGCTTTCTCTCCATACCCCTTGATCCCTTTAGCCGTAAGGGCCATATCTAACTCCCTCTTGAATATATCCAATGAACTGGCCTCAACAACACTCTGCGGTAGGGAATTCCACAGGTTAACAACTCTCTGAGTAAAGAAGTTTCTCCTCATCTCAGTCCTAATGGCCTACCCCTTATCCTAAGAATGTGTCCCCTGGTTCTGGACTTACCCAACATCGGGAACAATCTACCCGCATCTAACCTGTCCCATCCCATCAGAATCTTGTATGTTTCTATCAGATCCCCTCTCATCCTTCTAAACTCCAGTGTATAAAGGCCCAGTTGATCCAGTCTCTCCTCATATGTCAGTCCGGCCATCCCGGGAATCAGTGTAGTGAACCTTCGCTGCACTCCCTCAATAGCAAGAACGTCCTTCCTCAGATTAGGAGACCAAAACTGAACACAATATTCCAGGTGAGGCCCTGTACAGCTGCAGTAAAATCTCCCTGTTCCTATACTCAAATCCCCTAGCTATGAAGGCCAACATACCATTTGCCTTCTTCACCACCTGCTGTACCTGCATGCCAACTTTCAATGACTGATGAACCATGACATCCAGGTCTCGTTGCACCTCCCCTTTTCCTAATCTGCCACCATTCAGATAATATTCTGTCTTCGCGTTTTTGCCCCCAAAGTGGATAACCTCATATTTATCCACATTATACTGCATCTGCCATGCATTTGCCCATTCACCTAACCTGTCTAAGTCACCCTGCAGCCTCTTAGCATCCCCCTCACAGTTCACACCACCACCCTGTTTAGTGTCATCTGCAAACTTGGAGATATTACATTCAATTCCTTCATCCAAATCATTGATGTACATTGTAAATAGCTGGGGTCCCAGCACTGAGCCCTGCGGCACTCCACTAGTCACTGCCTGCCTTTCTGAAAAGGACCCGTTTATCCCGATTCTGTGCTTCCTATCAGCCAACCAGTTCTCTATCCACGTCGGTATATTACCCCCAATACCATGTGTTTTGATTTTGCACACCAATCTCTTGTGTGGGACCTTGTCAAAAGCCTTTTGAAAGTCCAAATACACCACATCCACTGGTTCTCCCTTATCCACTCTACTAGTTACATCCTCAAAAAATTCCAGAAGATTTGTCAAGCATGATTTCCCCTTCATAAATCCATGCTGACTTGGATTTTTTGTCTCATAATATTCCTGTGAAGTGCCTTGGGACATTTCACTACATTAAAGGCGCTATATAAATTCAAGTTGTTATTGTTCTGTCAAAATTTGGCGCCGAGCCACATCATGAGATATTCGGATAGGAGTGACCAAAAGCTTGGTCAAAGAGGTAGGTTTTAAGGAGTGTTTTAAAGGAGGAAAGAGAGGCAGAATACGCAGTACTCTAGCTGTGGCCTAACTCAAATGATCTGATAATAAGTACTAATTGCTGCATTATTTACATTGCTTGATTCAAAATATTGGGTAAATCTTTTTTTAGTGCAAAATCAACACTTGAGTTATTGGCAATAGACTGTTGAGGAGAGGGGCACATTGTCACCTCTGGATTAATAAGAATGATCCCCTTGGCACTGAACTGTGTGTATCTCTTTGCAGCTTGGAATCATTTCTGTACGGGCTGCACGCATTATTTAAAGGAGATTTCAGAATCACCGCCAAGCAGGAATGGATCTTCGAAGACATAGACTTGCTTCACAAGGTTGTTGCCCCAGGAATTCGAATGTCCCTAAAGCTTCACCAGGTATATCTGTCGTTCAGTGGCTCTGTGATCAGAGTGAGATATATTGCCCAGGCTGTGCGGTAAACTTCCCACAAGACTTGGCTCACATGATAACTTAGCCAACAGAGTTATAGAACCACAGACAGCACAGCACAGAAGGAGGCCGTTTGGTGCAATGTGAAGTCTAGTCAAGGGGAGGGGGTCAGAGGGTGCCCTGGGGGAGGAGTTAGAGGGCTCACTGTGGGGGAGGTGTCAGAGGGCGCACTGGGGGAGGGGGTCAGAGGGTGCACTGTGGGGAAGGGTCAGAGGGCACTCTGGGGGAGGGGTCAGAGGGCGCACTGTGGGGAAGGGTCAGAGGGCACTCTGGGGGAGGAGTCAGAGGGCGCACTTTGGAGAGGGGTCAGAGGGCACTCTGGGGGAGGGGTCAGAGGGCGCACTGTGGGGAGGCGTCAGAGGGTGCACTGTGGGGGGAGTTGTCAGAGGGCGCACTGTGGAGGAGGTGTCAGAGGGCACCTTGGGGGAGAGGTCAGAGGGCGCACAGTGGGGAGGGGTCAGAGGGCACCCTGGGGGAAGGTCAGAGGGCGCACTGTGGGGAGGGGTCAGAGGGAGCACTGTAGGGAGGGGATCAGAGGGCGCACTGTGGGGGAGGGATCAGTGGGCACCCTGGGGAGGTGGTCAGAGGGCGCACTGTGGGGAGGGGGTCAGAGGGCGCACTGTGGGGAGGGGTCAGAGGGCCGGCGCACTGTGGGGGAAGGGGTCAGAGGGCGCACTGTGGGGGAAGGGTCAGAGGACACACTGTGGGGGAGAGGTCAAAGGGCACCCTGGGGGAGGTGTCAGAGGGCATCATTGGGGGATGGGTCAGAGGGCGCACTGTTGGTCTTAATCTCCACTTCATTTATTTTGACATTTATTAAAATGATTTCTCGGAATGTGATCGTCCCTGGCAAGGCCGGCATTTATTGCCCATCCCAAGTTGCCCTGAGGAGGTGATGGTGAGCCAATTTCTTCAATCACTGGTAGCGGTTTGGATCCAACACAGGGGCTTGCTGGGCCCACTTCAAAGGGCTGTTAAGAGTCACCCACGTTGGTGTGGGACTGGAGTCACATGTAGGCCCAGACTGGGTAAGGATGGCAGGTGTCTGTCCCTGAAGGACATTACTGAACTGGTTGGGTTTTTGCAATAAGACAATCAGACACCTTCATGGTCACTTTTACTTTTGTTTCTCGATTTAAAAAAAAAGAATTCAAACTCTCAAACAACCTTGGAGGAAGTTGAACTCACGCACACTAGATTATTATTTCAGTAACATAAGCCATTATACTCGCAGTCCCTAAAGATTGAGGTGACGGTGACCTGGGGGGATGTCCAGAGCAGGAGATGTCAGGAGATAACCCAACCCTGTGGGCCCGGCATTAGTTACAGACACTGCATGGGCAGCGCATTGCACACCAGGCCATCACTGCTTCATTGCAAAGCTCTTTCTGTCTCCCGAGCAAGCGCAGATTTGTGCAATGGTACAGTGGAAGGGATCTAATCTGCGGGCAACGTGTTTGCCAAGATGAGGCTTCAGGATTACATGTTCCCATTTCAGCAATCTAACCGGTCTCATGCACAACACTGGGCGACAAGACAGGCTATTATCATGACTGGGAACCGTGCAACCGGTCACTGTGCCAACGGTCACTGTACTCACTGCACTGAGACTGGGGTCAAAGAGAGAGAGAGAGAGAGACTGGGGTCACAGAGAGAGAGACTGGGGTCACAGAGAGAGAGAGAGAGAGAGATTGGGGTCACAGAGAGAGAGACTGGGGTCACAGAGAGAGAGAGAGAGACTGGGGACAGAGAGAGAGAGAGACTGGGGACAGAGAGAGAGAGAGAGACTGGGGTCACAGAGAGAGAGAGAGAGAGAGAGAGAGATTGGGGTCACAGAGAGAGAGACTGGGGTCACAGAGAGAGAGAGAGAGAGAGAGATTGGGGTCACAGAGAGAGAGACTGGGGTCACAGAGAGAGAGACTGGGGTCACAGAGAGAGAGAGTGAGAGAGATTGGGGTCACAGAGAGAGAGACTGGGGTCACAGAGAGAGAGAGAGAGACTGGGGACAGAGAGAGAGAGAAACTGGGGACACAGAGAAAGACTGGGGTCACAGAAAGAGAGAGAGAAAGACTGGGGTCACAGAAAAAGAGAGAGAGAGACTGGGGACACAGAGAGAGAGAGAGAGAAAGACTGGGGTCACAGAGAAAGAGAGACTGGGGTCACAGAGAGAGAGACTGCGGTCACAGAGAGAGAGAGAGAGAGACTGGGGTCACAGAGAGAGAGAGAGAGAGACTGGGGTCACAGCGAGAGAGAGAGTGAGAGACTGGGGTCAGAGAGAAAGAGTGAGAGACTATGGTCACAGAATGAGAGAGAGAGAGAGAGAGAGAGATTGGGGTCAGAGAGAGAGGGAGAGACTGGGGTCATGGAGAGAGAGAGACTGGGGTCAGAGAGAGAGAGAGTAGACTGGGGCCACAGAGAGAGAGAGAGACTGGGGTCACAGAGAGAGAGAGAGACTGGGGTCACAGAGAGAGAGAGAGAGAGAGACTGAGGTCACAGAGAGAGAGAGAGACTGGGGTCGCAGAGAGAGAGAGAGAGACTGGGGTCACAGAGAGAGAGAGAGATTGGGGTCAGAGAGAGAGACTGGGGTCACAGAAAGAGAGAGAGAGAGAGAGAGACTGGGGTCACAGAGAGAGAGAGTTAGAGTGAAAATGGGGTCACAGAGAGAGAGTGAGAGACTGGGGTCACAGTGAGAGTGAGAGATTGGGGTCACAGAGAGAGAGAGAGAGAGACTGGGGTCACAGAGAGAAAGAGACTGGGGTCACGGAGAGAGAGAGAGAGAGAGACTGGGATCAGCGAGAGAGAGAGAGACTGGGGTCACAGAGAGAAAGAGAGAGAGAAAGAGAGGGACTGGGGTCAGAGAGAGAGAGACGGGGGTCACAGAGAGAGAGAGAGACTGGGGTCACAGAGAGAGAGACTGGGGTCACAGAGAGAGAAAGAGAGAGAGAGAGAAACTGGGGTCACAGAGAGAGAGACTGGGGTCAGAGAGAGAGAGAGAGAGGGGGGTCACAGAGAGAGAGAGACTAGGGTCACGGAGAGAGAGAGAGAGAGAGACTGGGGTCACAGAGAGAGTGAGAGATTGGGGTCACAGAGAGAGAGTGAGAGACTGGGGTCACAGAGAGAGTGAGAGACTGGGGTCACAGAGAGAGTGAGAGAGAGAGAGACTGGGGTCAGAGCGAGAGAGAGAGGCTGGGGTCACGGGGAGAGAGAGAGAGGGACTCGGGTCACAGAGAGAAAAAGAGACTGTGGTCATGGAGAGAGAGAGAGAGCGATTGGGGTCAGAGAGAGAGAGAGAGAGAGAGAGAGACTGGGGTCAGCGAGAGCGAGGGAGACTGGGGTCACAGAGAGAGAGAGACTGGGGTCGGTGAGAGAGAGACGGGGGTCACAGAGATAGAGAGAGAGAGACTGGGGTCACAGAGAGAGAGAGAGAGAGAGAGACTGGGGTCAGAGAGAGACAGACTGGGGTCACAGAGAGTGACAGAGAGAGAGAGACTGGGGTCACAGAGAGAGAGTGATTGGGGTAACAGAGAGAGAGAGAGACATTGGGGTAACAGAGAGAGAGAGAGACTGAGGTCACAGAGAGAGGGAAGAGAAAGAGAGAGACTGGGGTCACAGAGAGAGAGAGAGAGACTCGGGTCACAAAGTGAGAGAGAGAGACTGGGGTCACAGAGAGAGAGAGAGAGACTGGGGTCACAGAGAGAGAGACTGGAGTCACAGAGAGAGAGAGAGAGAGAAACTGGGGTCACAGAGAGAGACTGGGGTCAGAGAGAGAGAGAGACTGGGGACACGGAGAGAGAGAGAGAGACTGGGGTCACAGAGAGAGAGTGAGAGACTGGGGTTACAGAGAGAGAGAGAGAGAGACTGAGGTCACAGAGAGAGAGACACTGGGGTTACAGAGAGAGAGAGACTGGGGTCACAGAGAGAGAGAGAGAGAGAGAGAGAGACTGGGGTCACAGAGAGAGACTGGGGTCAGAGAGAGAGAGAGAGAGAGACTGGGGACACAGAGAGAGAGAGAGACTGGGGTCACAGAGAGAGAGTGAGAGTCTGGGGTTACAGAGAGAGAGAGAGAGAGACTGGGGTCACAGAGAGAGAGAGAGAGAGTCTAGTCACAGAGAGAGAGTGAGAGACTGAGGTTACAGAGGGAGAGGCTGGGGTTACAGAGAGTGAGACTGGGGTCAGAGAGAGAGAGAGAGGGGTCACGGAGAGAGAGAGAGAGAAAAAGAGAGAGAGAGACTGGGGTCAGAGAGAGAGAGAGAGAGATACTGGAGTCAGAGAGAGAGTGTGGGGTCACAAAGAGAGAGAGAGAGAGACTGGGGTCACGGAGAGAGAGAGAGAGAGAGAGAGACTGGGGTCAGAGAGAGAGAGAGAGAGAGAGAGAGACTGGGGTCACAGAGAGAGAGAGAGACTGGGGTCACAGAGAGAGAGACTGGGGTCACAGAGAGAGAAAGAGAGAGAGAGAGAAACTGGGGTCACAGAGAGAGAGACTGGGGTCAGAGAGAGAGAGAGAGACATTGGGGTAACAGAGAGAGAGACTGGGGGTCAGAGAGAGAGAGAGAGAGGGGGGTCACAGAGAGAGAGAGACTAGGGTCACGGAGAGAGAGAGAGAGACTGGGGTCACAGAGAGTGAGAGACTGGGGTCACAGAGAGAGAGTGAGAGACTGGGGTCACAGAGAGAGTGAGAGACTGGGGTCACAGAGAGAGTGAGAGAGAGAGAGACTGGGGTCAGAGCGAGAGAGAGAGGCTGGGGTCACGGGGAGAGAGAGAGAGGGACTCGGGTCACAGAGAGAAAAAGAGACTGTGGTCATGGAGAGAGAGAGAGAACGATTTGGGTCAGAGAGAGAGAGAGAGAGAGAGACTGGGGTCAGCGAGAGCGAGGGAGACTGGGGTCACAGAGAGAGAGAGCCTGGGGTCGGTGAGAGAGAGACGGGGGTCACAGAGATAGAGAGAGAGAGACTGGGGTCACAGAGAGAGAGAGAGACTGGCGTCAGAGAGAGACAGACTGGGGTCACAGAGAGTGACAGAGAGAGAGAGACTGGGGTCACAGAGAGAGAGTGATTGGGGTCACAGAGAGAGAGAGAGACATTGGGGTAACAGAGAGAGAGAGAGACTGAGGTCACAGAGAGAGGGAGAGAGAAAGAGAGAGACTGCGGTCACAGAGAGAGAGAGAGAGACTCGGGTCACAAAGTGAGAGAGAGAGACTGGGGTCACAGAGAGAGAGAGAGAGAGACTGGGGTCACAGAGAGAGAGACTGGGGTCACAGAGAGAGAGAGAGAGAGAAACTGGGGTCACAGAGAGAGACTGGGGTCAGAGAGAGAGAGAGACTGGGGACACGGAGAGAGAGAGAGAGACTGGGGTCACAGAGAGAGAGTGAGAGACTGGGGTTACAGAGAGAGAGAGAGAGAGAGACTGAGGTCACAGAGAGAGAGAGACTGGGGTTACAGAGAGAGAGAGACTGGGGTCACAGAGAGAGAGAGAGAGAGAGAGACTGGGGTCACAGAGAGACTGGGGTCAGAGAGAGAGAGAGAGAGAGAGACTGGGGACACAGAGAGAGAGAGAGACTGGGGTCACAGAGAGAGAGTGAGAGTCTGAGGTTACAGAGGGAGAGGCTGGGGTTACGGAGAGTGAGACTGGGGTCAGAGAGAGAGGGGTCACGGAGAGAGAGAGAGAGAAAAAGAGAGAGAGAGACTGGGGTCAGAGAGAGAGAGTGAGAGAGACTGGGGTCACAGAGAGAGAGAGACTGGGGTCACAGAGAGAGAGAGAGAGACTGGTGTCACAGAGAGAGAGAGAGAGAGAGAGAGAGACTGGGGTCAAAGAGAGAGAGAGAGAGAGAGACTGGGGTCACAGAGAGAGAGTGAGAGACTGGGGTTACAGAGGGAAAGGCTGGGGTTACAGAGAGAGAGGCTGGGGTCACAGAGAGAGTGAGACTGGGGTCAGAGAGAGAGAGACTGGGGTCACGGAGAGAGAGAGAGAGAAAAAGAGAGAGAGAGACTGGGGTCACAGAGAGAGAGAGACTGGGGTCACAGAGAGAGAGAGAGAGAGAGAGAGAGACTGGTGTCACAGAGAGAGAGAGAGAGAGAGAAAGAGAGAGACTGGGGTCAGAGAGAGAGAGAGTGAGAGAGACTGAGGTAACAGTGAGAGAGAGAGAGAGACTGGGGTCACAGAGAGAGAGAGAGACTGGGGTCACAGAGAGAGAGAGAGAGAGAGAGAGAGACTGGGGTCACAGAGAGAGAGAGACTGGGGTCACAGAGAGAAAGAGACTGGGGTCACGGAGAGAGAGAGAGAGAGACTGGGATCAGCGAGAGAGAAAGAGACTGGGGTCACAGAGAGAAAGAGAGAGAGAAAGAGAGAGACTGGGGTCAGAGAGAGAGAGACGGGGGTCACAGAGAGAGAGAGTGACTGAGGTCACAGAGAGAGAGAGAGAGAGAGAGACTGGAGTCAGAGAGAGAGAGAGACAGGGGTCACGGAGAGAGAGAGAGAGAGACTGGGGTCAGAGAGAGAGTAAGAGAGACTGGGGTCACAGAAAGAGAGAGAGAGACTGGGGTCACAGAGAGAGAGAGAGACTGGGGTCACAGAGAGAAAGAGACTGGGGTCACGGAGAGAAAGAGAGAGAGACTGGGATCGGTGAGAGAGAGAGACTGGGGTCACAGAGAGAAAGAGAGAGAGAAAGAGAGAGACTGGGGTCAGAGAGAGAGAGACGGGGGTCACAGAGAGAGAGAGAGACTGAGGTCACCGAGAGAGAGAGAGAGAGAGATACTGGAGTCAGAGAGAGACAGACTGGGGTCACAGAGACAGAGAGAGACTGGGATCACAGAGACAAACTGGGGTCACAGAGAGAAAGAGGGAGAGACTGGGGTCAGAGAGAGAGAGTGAGAGAGAGAGATACTGGGGTCACAGAGAGAGAGAGAGACTGGGGTCAGAGGGAGAGACAGACTGGGGCCACAGAGACAGAGAAAAACTGGGGTCACAGAGAGAGACTGGGGTCACAGAGAGAAAGAGGGAGAGACTGGGGTCAGAGAGAGAGAGAGAGACTGGGGTCACAGAGAGAGAGACTGGGGTCACCGAGAGAGAGAGAGAGAGACTGGGGTCACAGAGAGAAAGAGAGAAAGAGAGAAAGAGAGAGAGAGAGAGAGAAGAGAGAGACTGGGGTCAGAGAGAGAGAGCGAGAGAGACTGGGGTCACAGAGAGAGTGAGAGACTGGGGTCACAGAGAGAGTGAGACTGGGGTCACAGAGAGAGAGAGAGAGAGAAAGATAGACTGGGATCACAGAGAGAGAGAGACTGGGGTCAGAGAGAGAGAGAGAGACTGGGGTCACAGAGAGAAAGAGAGAGAGAGAGAGAGAGAGAGAGACTGGGGTCAGAGAGAGAGAGCGAGAGAGACTGGGGTCACAGAGAGAGTGAGAGACTGGGGTCACAGAGAGAAAGAGACTGGGGTCACGTGGAGAGAGAGAGAGGGACTGGGGTCACAGAGAGAAAAAGAGACTGTGGTCACGGAGAGAGAGAGAGAGTGATTGGGGTCAGAGAGATAGAGAGAGAGAGAGACTGGAGTCAGCGAGAGAGAGAGAGAGAGGGAGACTGGGGTCACAGAGAGAGAGAGACTGGGGTCGGTGAGAGAGAGACGGGGGTCACAGAGATAGAGAGAGAGAGAGACTGGGGTCACAGAGAGAGAGAGAGAGACTGGGGTCAGAGAGAGACAGACTGGGGTCACAGAGAGTGACAGAGAGAGAGAGACTGGGGTCACAGAGAGAGAGTGATTGGGGTCACAAAGAGAGACAGAGACATTGGGATAACAGAGAGAGAGAGACTGAGGTCACAGAGAGAGGGAGAGAGAGAGAGAGACTGGGCTCAGAGCGAGAGAGAGGGGCTGGGGTCACAGAGTGAGAGAGAGAGACTAGGGTCACACAGAGAGAGAGAGAGACTCGTGTCACAGAGCGAGAGAGAGAGACTGGGGTCACAGAGAGAGAGACTGGGGCCACAGAGAGAGAGAGAGAGAGAGAGAGAGAGAGAGAGAGAATGAGACTGGGGTCACAGAGAGAGACTGGGGTCACAGAGAGAGAGAGAGAGACTGGGGTCACAGAGAGAGAGACTGGGGTCAGAGAGAGAGAGAGAGAGAGACTGGGGACACAGAGAGAGAGAGACTGGGGTCACAGAGAGAGAGACTGGGGTCAGAGAGAGAGAGAGAGAGAGCGGGGGGTCACAGAGAGAGAGAGAGACTGGGGTCACAGAGAAAGATTGAGAGACTGGGGTTACAGAGAGAGAGGCTGGGGTCACAGAGAGAGAGAGACTAGGATCAGAGGGAGAGAGAGAGAGAGGGGTCACAGAGAGAGAGAGAGAGACTAGGGTCACGGAGAGAGAGAAAGAGAGAGAGAGACTGGGGTCAGAGCGAGAGAGAGAGGCTGGGGTCACGGGGAGAGAGAGGGAGGGACTCGGGTCACAGAGAGAAAAAGAGACTGTGGTCATGGAGAGAGAGAGAGCGCGATTGGGGTCAGAGAGAGAGAGAGAGACTGGGGTCAGCGAGAGAGAGAGAGGGAGAGGGAGACTGGGGTCACAGAGAGAGAGAGACTGGGGTCGGTGAGTGAGAGACGGGGGTCACAGAGATAGAGAGAGAGAGAGACTGGGGTCACAGAGAGAGAGAGAGAGACTGGGGTCAGAGAGAGACAGACTGGGGTCACAGAGAGTGACAGAGAGAGAGAGACTGGGGTCACAGAGAGAGAGTGATTGGGGTCACAGAGAGAGAGAGAGACATTGGGGTAACAGAGAGAGAGAGACTGAGGTCACAGAGAGAGGGAGAGAGAAAGAGAGAGAGACTGGGGTCAGAGCGAGAGAGAGAGAGAGAGAGGCTGGGGTCACAGAGCGAGAGAGAGAGACTGGGGTCACAGAGAGAGAGAGAGAGAGAGACTCGGGTCACAAAGCGAGAGAGAGAGACTGGGGTCACAGAGAGAGAGAGAGAGAGACTGGGGTCACAGAGAGAGAGACTGGGGTCACAGAGAGAGAGAGAGAGAGAGAGACTGGGGTCACAGAGAGAGAGAGACTGGGGTTACAGAGAGAAGGAGACTGGGGTCACAGAGAGAGAGAGAGAGAGACTGTGGTCACAGAAAGAGAGAGTGAGAGAGAGAGACTGGGGTCACGGAGAGAGAGAGAGAGAGAGAGAGAGAGAGACTGGGGTCAGAGAGAGAGAGACTGGGGTCACAGAGAGAGAGAGTGAGAGACTGGGGTTACAGAGGGAGAGGCTGGAGTTACAGAGAGAGAGGCTGGGGTCACAGAGAGAGTTAGACTGGGGTCACAGAGAGAAAGAGAGAGAGAAAGAGAGAGACTGGGGTCAGAGAGAGAGAGACGGGGGTCACAGAGAGAGAGAGTGACTGAGGTCACAGAGAGAGAGAGAGAGAGAGACTGGAGTCAGAGAGAGAGAGAGACTGGGGTCACGGAGAGAGAGAGACTGGGGTCAGAGAGAGAGAGTGAGAGAGACTGGGGTCACAGAAAGAGAGAGAGAGACTGAGGTCACAGAGAGAGAGAGAGAGAGACTGGGGTCACAGAGAGAGAGAGAGACTGGGGTCACAGAGAGAAAGAGACTGGGGTCACGGAGAGAAAGAAAGAGAGACTGGGATCGGTGAGAGAGAGACAGAGACTGGGGTCACAGAGAGAAAGAGAGAGAGAAAGAGAGAGACTGGGGTCAGAGAGAGAGAGACGGGGGTCACAGAGAGAGAGAGAGACTGAGGTCACAGAGAGAGAGAGAGAGAGATACTGGAGTCAGAGAGAGACAGACTGGGGTCACAGAGACAGAGAGAGGCTGGGATCACAGAGACAAACTGGGGTCACAGAGAGAAAGAGGGAGAGACTGGGGTCAGAGAGAGAGAGTGAGAGAGAGAGATACTGGGGTCACAGAGAGAGAGACTGGGGTCACAAAGAGAGAGAGAGACTGTGGTCAGAGGGAGAGACAGACTGGGGTCACAGAGACAGAGAGAAACTGGGGTCACAGAGAGAGACTGGGGTCACCGAGAGAGAGAGAGAGACTGGGATCACAGAGAGAGAGAGAGAGACTGGGGTCAGAGAGAGAGAGAGAGACTGGGGTCACAGAGAGCAAGAGAGAGAGAGAGAGAGAGAGAGAGACTGGGGTCAGAGAGAGAGAGCGAGAGAGACTGGGGTCACAGAGAGTGAGAGACTGGGGTCACAGAGAGAGTGAGACTGGGGTCAGAGAGAGAGAGAGAGAAAGAGAGACTGGGGTCACAGAGACAGAGAGAGAGAGTCTGGGGTCACAGAGAGAAAGAGACTGGGGTCACGGGGAGAGAGAGAGAGTGACTCGGGTCACAGAGAGAAAAAGAGACTGTGGTCACGGAGAGAGAGAGAGAGTGATTGGGGTCAGAGAGATAGAGAGAGAGAGAGACTGGAGTCAGCGAGAGAGAGAGAGAGAGGGAGACTGGGGTCACAGAGAGAGAGTGACTGGGGTCAGTGAGAGAGAGACGGGGGTCACAGAGATAGAGAGAGAGAGAGACTGGGGTCACAGAGAGAGAGAGAGAGAGACTGGGGTCAGAGAGAGAGAGACTGGGGTCACAGAGAGAGAGTGATTGGGGTCACAAAGAGAGAGAGAGACATTGGGGTAACAGAGAGAGAGAGACTGAGGTCACAGAGAGAGGGAGAGAGAGAGAGAGAGAGACTGGGCTCAGAGCGAGAGAGAGGGGCTGGGGTCACAGAGCGAGAGAGAGAGACTGGAGTCACAGAGAGAGAGACTGGGGTCACAGAGAGAGAGAGAGAGAGAGAAAGAGACTGGGGTCACAGAGAGAGACTGGGGTCACAGAGAGAGAGAGAGAGACTGGGGTCACAGAGAGAGAGACTGGGGTCAGAGTGAGAGAGAGAGAGAAAGAGAGACTGGAGTCAGAGAGAGGCAGACTGGGGTCACAGAGACAGAGAGAGCCTGGGATCACAGAGACAAACTGGGGTCACAGAGAGAAAGAGGGAGAGACTGGGGTCACAGAGAGAGAGAGAGAGAGACTGGGGTCACAGAGAGAGAGAGAGAGACTGGGGTCACAGAGAGAAAGAGACTGGGATCACGGAGAGAGAGAGAGAGAGACTGGGATCAGTGAGAGAGAGAGAGAGACTGGGGTCACAGAGAGAAAGAGAGAGAGAAAGAGAGAGACTGGGGTCAGAGAGAGAGAGACGGGGGTCACACAGAGAGAGAGAGACTGAGGTCACGGAGAGAGAGAGAGAGAGAGAGACTGGGGTCAGAGAGAGAGAGTGAGAGAGACTGGGGTCACAGAGAGAGAGAGAGAGAGAGACTGGGATCACAGAGAGAGAGAGACTGGGATCACAGAGAGAGAGAGAGAGAGAGACTGGGGTCACAGAGAGAGAGAAAGAGGGAGAGACTGGGGTCAGAGAGAGAGAGAGAGAGAGAGAGAGCGAGAGATACTGGGGTCACAGAGAGAGAGACTGGGGTCACAGAGAGAGAGAGAGAGACTGGGGTCAGAGAGAGAGACAGACTGGGGTCACAGAGACAGAGAGAAACTGGGGTCACGGAGAGAGTCTAGGGTCACAGAGAGAAAGAGGGAGAGACTGGGGTCAGAGAGAGAGAGAGAGATAGACTGGGGTCAGAGAGAGAGAGACCGGGGTCACTGAGAGAGAGGGAGAGACTGGGGTCACAGACAGAGAGAGAGAGACTGGGATCACAGAGAGAGAGAGACTGGGGTCAGAGAGAGAGAGAGAGAGAGACTGGGGTCACAGAGAGAAAGAGAGAGAGAGAGAGAGAGAGAGACTGGGGTCACAGAGAGAGAGAGACTGGCGTCATGGTCAGAGAGAAAGAGAGAGAGAGACTGGGGTCACGGAGAGAGACTGGGGTCACGGAGAGAGACTGGGGTCACAGAGAAAGAGACTGGGGTCAGAGAGAGAGAGAGAGCGAGTGACAGGAGTCACAGAGAGAGAGAGAGAGAGAGAGAGACTGGGGTCACAGAGAGAGAGTGAGACTGAGGTCACAGAGAGAGAGAGAAAGAGAGACTGGAGTCAGAGAGAGACAGACTGGGGTCACAGAGACAGAGAGAGACTGGGATCACAGAGACAAACTGGGGTCACAGAGAGAAAGAGGGAGAGACTGGGGTCACAGAGAGAGAGAGAGAGACTGGGGTCACAGAGAGAGAGAGAGAGAGAGAGACTGGGGTCACAGAGAGAAAGAGACTGGGATCACGGAGAGAGAGAGAGAGAGACTGGGATCAGTGAGAGAGAGAGAGAGACTGGGGTCACAGAGAGAAAGAGAGAGAGAAAGACTGGGGTCAGAGAGAGAGAGTGAGAGAGACTGGGGTCACAGAGAGAGAGAGGGAGAGACTGGGATCACAGAGAGAGAGAGAGAGAGACTGGGGTCACAGAGAGAGAGAGAGAGAGAGAGAGACTGGGGTCACAGAGAGAGAGAAAGAGGGAGAGACTGGGGTCAGAGAGAGAGAGAGAGAGAGAGAGAGAGATACTGGGGTCACAGAGAGAGAGACTGGGGTCACAGAGAGAGAGAGAGAAAGACTGGGGTCAGAGAGAGAGACAGACTGGGGTCACAGACACAGAGAGAAACTGGGGTCACAGAGAGAGTCTGGGGTCACAGAGAGAAAGAGGGAGAGACTGGGGTCAGAGAGAGAGAGAGAGATACTGGGGTCACAGAGAGAGAGACTGGGGTTACAGAGAGAGAGAGACTGGGGTCACAGAGAGAGAGAGAGAGAGAGAGAGAGAGACTGGGGTCACAGAGAGAGACTGGGGTCAGAGAGAGAGAGAGAGAGAGACTGGGGACACAGAGAGAGAGAGAGACTGGGGTCACAGAGAGAGAGTGAGAGTCTGGGGTTACAGAGAGAGAGAGAGAGAGACTGGGGTCACAGAGAGAGAGAGAGAGAGTCTAGTCACAGAGAGAGAGTGAGAGACTGAGGTTACAGAGGGAGAGGCTGGGGTTACAGAGAGTGAGACTGGGGTCAGAGAGAGAGAGAGAGGGGTCACGGAGAGAGAGAGAGAGAAAAAGAGAGAGAGAGACTGGGGTCAGAGAGAGAGAGAGAGAGATACTGGAGTCAGAGAGAGAGTGTGGGGTCACAAAGAGAGAGAGAGAGAGACTGAGGTCACGGAGAGAGAGAGAGAGAGAGAGAGACTGGGGTCAGAGAGAGAGAGAGAGAGAGAGAGAGACTGGGGTCACAGAGAGAGAGAGAGACTGGGGTCACAGAGAGAGAGACTGGGGTCACAGAGAGAGAAAGAGAGAGAGAGAGAAACTGGGGTCACAGAGAGAGAGACTGGGGTCAGAGAGAGAGAGAGAGACATTGGGGTAACAGAGAGAGAGACTGGGGGTCAGAGAGAGAGAGAGAGAGGGGGGTCACAGAGAGAGAGAGACTAGGGTCACGGAGAGAGAGAGAGAGACTGGGGTCACAGAGAGTGAGAGACTGGGGTCACAGAGAGAGAGTGAGAGACTGGGGTCACAGAGAGAGTGAGAGACTGGGGTCACAGAGAGAGTGAGAGAGAGAGAGACTGGGGTCAGAGCGAGAGAGAGAGGCTGGGGTCACGGGGAGAGAGAGAGAGGGACTCGGGTCACAGAGAGAAAAAGAGACTGTGGTCATGGAGAGAGAGAGAGAACGATTTGGGTCAGAGAGAGAGAGAGAGAGAGAGACTGGGGTCAGCGAGAGCGAGGGAGACTGGGGTCACAGAGAGAGAGAGCCTGGGGTCGGTGAGAGAGAGACGGGGGTCACAGAGATAGAGAGAGAGAGACTGGGGTCACAGAGAGAGAGAGAGACTGGCGTCAGAGAGAGACAGACTGGGGTCACAGAGAGTGACAGAGAGAGAGAGACTGGGGTCACAGAGAGAGAGTGATTGGGGTCACAGAGAGAGAGAGAGACATTGGGGTAACAGAGAGAGAGAGAGACTGAGGTCACAGAGAGAGGGAGAGAGAAAGAGAGAGACTGCGGTCACAGAGAGAGAGAGAGAGACTCGGGTCACAAAGTGAGAGAGAGAGACTGGGGTCACAGAGAGAGAGAGAGAGAGACTGGGGTCACAGAGAGAGAGACTGGGGTCACAGAGAGAGAGAGAGAGAGAAACTGGGGTCACAGAGAGAGACTGGGGTCAGAGAGAGAGAGAGACTGGGGACACGGAGAGAGAGAGAGAGACTGGGGTCACAGAGAGAGAGTGAGAGACTGGGGTTACAGAGAGAGAGAGAGAGAGAGACTGAGGTCACAGAGAGAGAGAGACTGGGGTTACAGAGAGAGAGAGACTGGGGTCACAGAGAGAGAGAGAGAGAGAGAGACTGGGGTCACAGAGAGACTGGGGTCAGAGAGAGAGAGAGAGAGAGAGACTGGGGACACAGAGAGAGAGAGAGACTGGGGTCACAGAGAGAGAGTGAGAGTCTGAGGTTACAGAGGGAGAGGCTGGGGTTACGGAGAGTGAGACTGGGGTCAGAGAGAGAGGGGTCACGGAGAGAGAGAGAGAGAAAAAGAGAGAGAGAGACTGGGGTCAGAGAGAGAGAGTGAGAGAGACTGGGGTCACAGAGAGAGAGAGACTGGGGTCACAGAGAGAGAGAGAGAGACTGGTGTCACAGAGAGAGAGAGAGAGAGAGAGAGAGACTGGGGTCAAAGAGAGAGAGAGAGAGAGAGACTGGGGTCACAGAGAGAGAGTGAGAGACTGGGGTTACAGAGGGAAAGGCTGGGGTTACAGAGAGAGAGGCTGGGGTCACAGAGAGAGTGAGACTGGGGTCAGAGAGAGAGAGACTGGGGTCACGGAGAGAGAGAGAGAGAAAAAGAGAGAGAGAGAGACTGGGGTCACAGAGAGAGAGAGACTGGGGTCACAGAGAGAGAGAGAGAGAGAGAGAGACTGGTGTCACAGAGAGAGAGAGAGAGAGAGAAAGAGAGAGACTGGGGTCAGAGAGAGAGAGAGTGAGAGAGACTGAGGTAACAGTGAGAGAGAGAGAGAGACTGGGGTCACAGAGAGAGAGAGAGACTGGGGTCACAGAGAGAGAGAGAGAGAGAGAGAGAGACTGGGGTCACAGAGAGAGAGAGACTGGGGTCACAGAGAGAAAGAGACTGGGGTCACGGAGAGAGAGAGAGAGAGACTGGGATCAGCGAGAGAGAAAGAGACTGGGGTCACAGAGAGAGAGACGGGGGTCACAGAGAGAGAGAGTGACTGAGGTCACAGAGAGAGAGAGAGAGAGAGAGAGAGACTGGAGTCAGAGAGAGAGAGAGACAGGGGTCACGGAGAGAGAGAGAGAGAGACTGGGGTCAGAGAGAGAGTAAGAGAGACTGGGGTCACAGAAAGAGAGAGAGAGACTGGGGTCACAGAGAGAGAGAGAGACTGGGGTCACAGAGAGAAAGAGACTGGGGTCACGGAGAGAAAGAGAGAGAGACTGGGATCGGTGAGAGAGAGAGACTGGGGTCACAGAGAGAAAGAGAGAGAGAAAGAGAGAGACTGGGGTCAGAGAGAGAGAGACGGGGGTCACAGAGAGAGAGAGAGACTGAGGTCACCGAGAGAGAGAGAGAGAGAGATACTGGAGTCAGAGAGAGACAGACTGGGGTCACAGAGAGAGAGAGAGACTGGGATCACAGAGACAAACTGGGGTCACAGAGAGAAAGAGGGAGAGACTGGGGTCAGAGAGAGAGAGTGAGAGAGAGAGATACTGGGGTCACAGAGAGAGAGAGAGACTGGGGTCAGAGGGAGAGACAGACTGGGGCCACAGAGACAGAGAAAAACTGGGGTCACAGAGAGAGACTGGGGTCACAGAGAGAAAGAGGGAGAGACTGGGGTCAGAGAGAGAGAGAGAGACTGGGGTCACAGAGAGAGAGACTGGGGTCACCGAGAGAGAGAGAGAGAGACTGGGGTCACAGAGAGAAAGAGAGAAAGAGAGAGAGAGAGAGAGAGAGACTGGGGTCAGAGAGAGAGAGCGAGAGAGACTGGGGTCACAGAGAGAGTGAGAGACTGGGGTCACAGAGAGAGTGAGACTGGGGTCACAGAGAGAGAGAGAGAGAGAAAGATAGACTGGGATCACAGAGAGAGAGAGACTGGGGTCAGAGAGAGAGAGAGAGACTGGGGTCACAGAGAGAAAGAGAGAGAGAGAGAGAGAGAGAGAGAGACTGGGGTCAGAGAGAGAGAGCGAGAGAGACTGGGGTCACAGAGAGAGTGAGAGACTGGGGTCACAGAGAGAAAGAGACTGGGGTCACGTGGAGAGAGAGAGAGGGACTGGGGTCACAGAGAGAAAAAGAGACTGTGGTCACGGAGAGAGAGAGAGAGTGATTGGGGTCAGAGAGATAGAGAGAGAGAGAGACTGGAGTCAGCGAGAGAGAGAGAGAGAGGGAGACTGGGGTCACAGAGAGAGAGAGACTGGGGTCGGTGAGAGAGAGACGGGGGTCACAGAGATAGAGAGAGAGAGAGACTGGGGTCACAGAGAGAGAGAGAGAGACTGGGGTCAGAGAGAGACAGACTGGGGTCACAGAGAGTGACAGAGAGAGAGAGACTGGGGTCACAGAGAGAGAGTGATTGGGGTCACAAAGAGAGACAGAGACATTGGGATAACAGAGAGAGAGAGACTGAGGTCACAGAGAGAGGGAGAGAGAGAGAGAGACTGGGCTCAGAGCGAGAGAGAGGGGCTGGGGTCACAGAGAGAGAGAGTGAGAGACTGGGGTTACAGAGGGAAAGGCTGGGGTTACAGAGAGAGAGGCTGGGGTCACAGAGAGAGTGAGACTGGGGTCAGAGAGAGAGAGACTGGGGTCACGGAGAGAGAGAGAGAGAAAAAGAGAGAGAGAGACTGGGGTCACAGAGAGAGAGAGACTGGGGTCACAGAGAGAGAGAGAGAGAGAGAGAGACTGGTGTCACAGAGAGAGAGAGAGAGAGAGAAAGAGAGAGACTGGGGTCAGAGAGAGAGAGAGTGAGAGAGACTGAGGTAACAGTGAGAGAGAGAGAGAGACTGGGGTCACAGAGAGAGAGAGAGACTGGGGTCACAGAGAGAGAGAGAGAGAGAGAGAGACTGGGGTCACAGAGAGAGAGAGACTGGGGTCACAGAGAGAAAGAGACTGGGGTCACGGAGAGAGAGAGAGAGAGACTGGGATCAGCGAGAGAGAAAGAGACTGGGGTCACAGAGAGAAAGAGAGAGAGAAAGAGAGAGACTGGGGTCAGAGAGAGAGAGACGGGGGTCACAGAGAGAGAGAGTGACTGAGGTCACAGAGAGAGAGAGAGAGAGAGAGAGAGACTGGAGTCAGAGAGAGAGAGAGACAGGGGTCACGGAGAGAGAGAGAGAGAGACTGGGGTCAGAGAGAGAGTAAGAGAGACTGGGGTCACAGAAAGAGAGAGAGAGACTGGGGTCACAGAGAGAGAGAGAGACTGGGGTCACAGAGAGAAAGAGACTGGGGTCACGGAGAGAAAGAGAGAGAGACTGGGATCGGTGAGAGAGAGAGACTGGGGTCACAGAGAGAAAGAGAGAGAGAAAGAGAGAGACTGGGGTCAGAGAGAGAGAGACGGGGGTCACAGAGAGAGAGAGAGACTGAGGTCACCGAGAGAGAGAGAGAGAGAGATACTGGAGTCAGAGAGAGACAGACTGGGGTCACAGAGAGAGAGAGAGACTGGGATCACAGAGACAAACTGGGGTCACAGAGAGAAAGAGGGAGAGACTGGGGTCAGAGAGAGAGAGTGAGAGAGAGAGATACTGGGGTCACAGAGAGAGAGAGAGACTGGGGTCAGAGGGAGAGACAGACTGGGGCCACAGAGACAGAGAAAAACTGGGGTCACAGAGAGAGACTGGGGTCACAGAGAGAAAGAGGGAGAGACTGGGGTCAGAGAGAGAGAGAGAGACTGGGGTCACAGAGAGAGAGACTGGGGTCACCGAGAGAGAGAGAGAGAGACTGGGGTCACAGAGAGAAAGAGAGAAAGAGAGAGAGAGAGAGAGAGAGACTGGGGTCAGAGAGAGAGAGCGAGAGAGACTGGGGTCACAGAGAGAGTGAGAGACTGGGGTCACAGAGAGAGTGAGACTGGGGTCACAGAGAGAGAGAGAGAGAGAAAGATAGACTGGGATCACAGAGAGAGAGAGACTGGGGTCAGAGAGAGAGAGAGAGACTGGGGTCACAGAGAGAAAGAGAGAGAGAGAGAGAGAGAGAGAGAGACTGGGGTCAGAGAGAGAGAGCGAGAGAGACTGGGGTCACAGAGAGAGTGAGAGACTGGGGTCACAGAGAGAAAGAGACTGGGGTCACGTGGAGAGAGAGAGAGGGACTGGGGTCACAGAGAGAAAAAGAGACTGTGGTCACGGAGAGAGAGAGAGAGTGATTGGGGTCAGAGAGATAGAGAGAGAGAGAGACTGGAGTCAGCGAGAGAGAGAGAGAGAGGGAGACTGGGGTCACAGAGAGAGAGAGACTGGGGTCGGTGAGAGAGAGACGGGGGTCACAGAGATAGAGAGAGAGAGAGACTGGGGTCACAGAGAGAGAGAGAGAGACTGGGGTCAGAGAGAGACAGACTGGGGTCACAGAGAGTGACAGAGAGAGAGAGACTGGGGTCACAGAGAGAGAGTGATTGGGGTCACAAAGAGAGACAGAGACATTGGGATAACAGAGAGAGAGAGACTGAGGTCACAGAGAGAGGGAGAGAGAGAGAGAGACTGGGCTCAGAGCGAGAGAGAGGGGCTGGGGTCACAGAGTGAGAGAGAGAGACTAGGGTCACACAGAGAGAGAGAGAGACTCGTGTCACAGAGCGAGAGAGAGAGACTGGGGTCACAGAGAGAGAGACTGGGGCCACAGAGAGAGAGAGAGAGAGAGAGAGAGAGAGAGAGAGAGAATGAGACTGGGGTCACAGAGAGAGACTGGGGTCACAGAGAGAGAGAGAGAGACTGGGGTCACAGAGAGAGAGACTGGGGTCAGAGAGAGAGAGAGAGAGAGACTGGGGACACAGAGAGAGAGAGACTGGGGTCACAGAGAGAGAGACTGGGGTCAGAGAGAGAGAGAGAGAGAGCGGGGGGTCACAGAGAGAGAGAGAGACTGGGGTCACAGAGAAAGATTGAGAGACTGGGGTTACAGAGAGAGAGGCTGGGGTCACAGAGAGAGAGAGACTAGGATCAGAGGGAGAGAGAGAGAGAGGGGTCACAGAGAGAGAGAGAGAGACTAGGGTCACGGAGAGAGAGAAAGAGAGAGAGAGACTGGGGTCAGAGCGAGAGAGAGAGGCTGGGGTCACGGGGAGAGAGAGGGAGGGACTCGGGTCACAGAGAGAAAAAGAGACTGTGGTCATGGAGAGAGAGAGACTGGGGTCAGAGAGAGAGAGAGAGACTGGGGTCACAGAGAGAAAGAGAGAGAGAGAGAGAGAGAGAGAGAGAGAGAGAGAGACTGGGGTCAGAGAGAGAGAGCGAGAGAGACTGGGGTCACAGAGAGAGTGAGAGACTGGGGTCACAGAGAGAAAGAGACTGGGGTCACGTGGAGAGAGAGAGAGGGACTGGGGTCACAGAGAGAAAAAGAGACTGTGGTCACGGAGAGAGAGAGAGAGTGATTGGGGTCAGAGAGATAGAGAGAGAGAGAGACTGGAGTCAGCGAGAGAGAGAGAGAGAGGGAGACTGGGGTCACAGAGAGAGAGAGACTGGGGTCGGTGAGAGAGAGACGGGGGTCACAGAGATAGAGAGAGAGAGAGACTGGGGTCACAGAGAGAGAGAGAGAGACTGGGGTCAGAGAGAGACAGACTGGGGTCACAGAGAGTGACAGAGAGAGAGAGACTGGGGTCACAGAGAGAGAGTGATTGGGGTCACAAAGAGAGACAGAGACATTGGGATAACAGAGAGAGAGAGACTGAGGTCACAGAGAGAGGGAGAGAGAGAGAGAGACTGGGCTCAGAGCGAGAGAGAGGGGCTGGGGTCACAGAGTGAGAGAGAGAGACTAGGGTCACACAGAGAGAGAGAGAGACTCGTGTCACAGAGCGAGAGAGAGAGACTGGGGTCACAGAGAGAGAGACTGGGGCCACAGAGAGAGAGAGAGAGAGAGAGAGAGAGAGAGAGAGAGAGAATGAGACTGGGGTCACAGAGAGAGACTGGGGTCACAGAGAGAGAGAGAGAGACTGGGGTCACAGAGAGAGAGACTGGGGTCAGAGAGAGAGAGAGAGAGAGACTGGGGACACAGAGAGAGAGAGACTGGGGTCACAGAGAGAGAGACTGGGGTCAGAGAGAGAGAGAGAGAGAGCGGGGGGTCACAGAGAGAGAGAGAGACTGGGGTCACAGAGAAAGATTGAGAGACTGGGGTTACAGAGAGAGAGGCTGGGGTCACAGAGAGAGAGAGACTAGGATCAGAGGGAGAGAGAGAGAGAGGGGTCACAGAGAGAGAGAGAGAGACTAGGGTCACGGAGAGAGAGAAAGAGAGAGAGAGACTGGGGTCAGAGCGAGAGAGAGAGGCTGGGGTCACGGGGAGAGAGAGGGAGGGACTCGGGTCACAGAGAGAAAAAGAGACTGTGGTCATGGAGAGAGAGAGAGCGCGATTGGGGTCAGAGAGAGAGAGAGAGACTGGGGTCAGCGAGAGAGAGAGAGAGAGGGAGACTGGGGTCACAGAGAGAGAGAGACTGGGGTCGGTGAGTGAGAGACGGGGGTCACAGAGATAGAGAGAGAGAGAGACTGGGGTCACAGAGAGAGAGAGAGAGACTGGGGTCAGAGAGAGACAGACTGGGGTCACAGAGAGTGACAGAGAGAGAGAGACTGGGGTCACAGAGAGAGAGTGATTGGGGTCACAGAGAGAGAGAGAGACATTGGGGTAACAGAGAGAGAGAGACTGAGGTCACAGAGAGAGGGAGAGAGAAAGAGAGAGAGACTGGGGTCAGAGCGAGAGAGAGAGAGAGAGAGGCTGGGGTCACAGAGCGAGAGAGAGAGACTGGGGTCACAGAGAGAGAGAGAGAGAGAGACTCGGGTCACAAAGCGAGAGAGAGAGACTGGGGTCACAGAGAGAGAGAGAGAGAGAGACTGGGGTCACAGAGAGAGAGACTGGGGTCACAGAGAGAGAGAGAGAGAGAGAGACTGGGGTCACAGAGAGAGAGAGACTGGGGTTACAGAGAGAGACTGGGGTCAGAGAGAGAGAGAGAGAGAGACTGGGGACACAGAGAGAGAGAGAGACTGGGGTCACAGAGAGAGAGTGAGAGTCTGGGGTTACAGAGAGAGAGAGAGAGAGACTGGGGTCACAGAGAGAGAGAGAGAGAGTCTAGTCACAGAGAGAGAGTGAGAGACTGAGGTTACAGAGGGAGAGGCTGGGGTTACAGAGAGTGAGACTGGGGTCAGAGAGAGAGAGAGAGGGGTCACGGAGAGAGAGAGAGAGAAAAAGAGAGAGAGAGACTGGGGTCAGAGAGAGAGAGAGAGAGATACTGGAGTCAGAGAGAGAGTGTGGGGTCACAAAGAGAGAGAGAGAGAGACTGGGGTCACGGAGAGAGAGAGAGAGAGAGAGAGACTGGGGTCAGAGAGAGAGAGAGAGAGAGAGAGAGACTGGGGTCACAGAGAGAGAGAGAGACTGGGGTCACAGAGAGAGAGACTGGGGTCACAGAGAGAGAAAGAGAGAGAGAGAGAAACTGGGGTCACAGAGAGAGAGACTGGGGTCAGAGAGAGAGAGAGAGACATTGGGGTAACAGAGAGAGAGACTGGGGGTCAGAGAGAGAGAGAGAGGGGGGGGTCACAGAGAGAGAGAGACTAGGGTCACGGAGAGAGAGAGAGAGACTGGGGTCACAGAGAGTGAGAGACTGGGGTCACAGAGAGAGAGTGAGAGACTGGGGTCACAGAGAGAGTGAGAGACTGGGGTCACAGAGAGAGTGAGAGAGAGAGAGACTGGGGTCAGAGCGAGAGAGAGAGGCTGGGGTCACGGGGAGAGAGAGAGAGGGACTCGGGTCACAGAGAGAAAAAGAGACTGTGGTCATGGAGAGAGAGAGAGAACGATTTGGGTCAGAGAGAGAGAGAGAGAGAGAGACTGGGGTCAGCGAGAGCGAGGGAGACTGGGGTCACAGAGAGAGAGAGCCTGGGGTCGGTGAGAGAGAGACGGGGGTCACAGAGATAGAGAGAGAGAGACTGGGGTCACAGAGAGAGAGAGAGACTGGCGTCAGAGAGAGACAGACTGGGGTCACAGAGAGTGACAGAGAGAGAGAGACTGGGGTCACAGAGAGAGAGTGATTGGGGTCACAGAGAGAGAGAGAGACATTGGGGTAACAGAGAGAGAGAGAGACTGAGGTCACAGAGAGAGGGAGAGAGAAAGAGAGAGACTGCGGTCACAGAGAGAGAGAGAGAGACTCGGGTCACAAAGTGAGAGAGAGAGACTGGGGTCACAGAGAGAGAGAGAGAGAGACTGGGGTCACAGAGAGAGAGACTGGGGTCACAGAGAGAGAGAGAGAGAGAAACTGGGGTCACAGAGAGAGACTGGGGTCAGAGAGAGAGAGAGACTGGGGACACGGAGAGAGAGAGAGAGACTGGGGTCACAGAGAGAGAGTGAGAGACTGGGGTTACAGAGAGAGAGAGAGAGAGAGACTGAGGTCACAGAGAGAGAGAGACTGGGGTTACAGAGAGAGAGAGACTGGGGTCACAGAGAGAGAGAGAGAGAGAGAGACTGGGGTCACAGAGAGACTGGGGTCAGAGAGAGAGAGAGAGAGAGAGACTGGGGACACAGAGAGAGAGAGAGACTGGGGTCACAGAGAGAGAGTGAGAGTCTGAGGTTACAGAGGGAGAGGCTGGGGTTACGGAGAGTGAGACTGGGGTCAGAGAGAGAGGGGTCACGGAGAGAGAGAGAGAGAAAAAGAGAGAGAGAGACTGGGGTCAGAGAGAGAGAGTGAGAGAGACTGGGGTCACAGAGAGAGAGAGACTGGGGTCACAGAGAGAGAGAGAGAGACTGGTGTCACAGAGAGAGAGAGAGAGAGAGAGAGAGACTGGGGTCAAAGAGAGAGAGAGAGAGAGAGACTGGGGTCACAGAGAGAGAGTGAGAGACTGGGGTTACAGAGGGAAAGGCTGGGGTTACAGAGAGAGAGGCTGGGGTCACAGAGAGAGTGAGACTGGGGTCAGAGAGAGAGAGACTGGGGTCACGGAGAGAGAGAGAGAGAAAAAGAGAGAGAGAGAGACTGGGGTCACAGAGAGAGAGAGACTGGGGTCACAGAGAGAGAGAGAGAGAGAGAGAGACTGGTGTCACAGAGAGAGAGAGAGAGAGAGAAAGAGAGAGACTGGGGTCAGAGAGAGAGAGAGTGAGAGAGACTGAGGTAACAGTGAGAGAGAGAGAGAGACTGGGGTCACAGAGAGAGAGAGAGACTGGGGTCACAGAGAGAGAGAGAGAGAGAGAGAGAGACTGGGGTCACAGAGAGAGAGAGACTGGGGTCACAGAGAGAAAGAGACTGGGGTCACGGAGAGAGAGAGAGAGAGACTGGGATCAGCGAGAGAGAAAGAGACTGGGGTCACAGAGAGAAAGAGAGAGAGAAAGAGAGAGACTGGGGTCAGAGAGAGAGAGACGGGGGTCACAGAGAGAGAGAGTGACTGAGGTCACAGAGAGAGAGAGAGAGAGAGAGAGAGACTGGAGTCAGAGAGAGAGAGAGACAGGGGTCACGGAGAGAGAGAGAGAGAGACTGGGGTCAGAGAGAGAGTAAGAGAGACTGGGGTCACAGAAAGAGAGAGAGAGACTGGGGTCACAGAGAGAGAGAGAGACTGGGGTCACAGAGAGAAAGAGACTGGGGTCACGGAGAGAAAGAGAGAGAGACTGGGATCGGTGAGAGAGAGAGACTGGGGTCACAGAGAGAAAGAGAGAGAGAAAGAGAGAGACTGGGGTCAGAGAGAGAGAGACGGGGGTCACAGAGAGAGAGAGAGACTGAGGTCACCGAGAGAGAGAGAGAGAGAGATACTGGAGTCAGAGAGAGACAGACTGGGGTCACAGAGAGAGAGAGAGACTGGGATCACAGAGACAAACTGGGGTCACAGAGAGAAAGAGGGAGAGACTGGGGTCAGAGAGAGAGAGTGAGAGAGAGAGATACTGGGGTCACAGAGAGAGAGAGAGACTGGGGTCAGAGGGAGAGACAGACTGGGGCCACAGAGACAGAGAAAAACTGGGGTCACAGAGAGAGACTGGGGTCACAGAGAGAAAGAGGGAGAGACTGGGGTCAGAGAGAGAGAGAGAGACTGGGGTCACAGAGAGAGAGACTGGGGTCACCGAGAGAGAGAGAGAGAGACTGGGGTCACAGAGAGAAAGAGAGAAAGAGAGAGAGAGAGAGAGAGAGACTGGGGTCAGAGAGAGAGAGCGAGAGAGACTGGGGTCACAGAGAGAGTGAGAGACTGGGGTCACAGAGAGAGTGAGACTGGGGTCACAGAGAGAGAGAGAGAGAGAAAGATAGACTGGGATCACAGAGAGAGAGAGACTGGGGTCAGAGAGAGAGAGAGAGACTGGGGTCACAGAGAGAAAGAGAGAGAGAGAGAGAGAGAGAGAGAGACTGGGGTCAGAGAGAGAGAGCGAGAGAGACTGGGGTCACAGAGAGAGTGAGAGACTGGGGTCACAGAGAGAAAGAGACTGGGGTCACGTGGAGAGAGAGAGAGGGACTGGGGTCACAGAGAGAAAAAGAGACTGTGGTCACGGAGAGAGAGAGAGAGTGATTGGGGTCAGAGAGATAGAGAGAGAGAGAGACTGGAGTCAGCGAGAGAGAGAGAGAGAGGGAGACTGGGGTCACAGAGAGAGAGAGACTGGGGTCGGTGAGAGAGAGACGGGGGTCACAGAGATAGAGAGAGAGAGAGACTGGGGTCACAGAGAGAGAGAGAGAGACTGGGGTCAGAGAGAGACAGACTGGGGTCACAGAGAGTGACAGAGAGAGAGAGACTGGGGTCACAGAGAGAGAGTGATTGGGGTCACAAAGAGAGACAGAGACATTGGGATAACAGAGAGAGAGAGACTGAGGTCACAGAGAGAGGGAGAGAGAGAGAGAGACTGGGCTCAGAGCGAGAGAGAGGGGCTGGGGTCACAGAGTGAGAGAGAGAGACTAGGGTCACACAGAGAGAGAGAGAGACTCGTGTCACAGAGCGAGAGAGAGAGACTGGGGTCACAGAGAGAGAGACTGGGGCCACAGAGAGAGAGAGAGAGAGAGAGAGAGAGAGAGAGAGAGAATGAGACTGGGGTCACAGAGAGAGACTGGGGTCACAGAGAGAGAGAGAGAGACTGGGGTCACAGAGAGAGAGACTGGGGTCAGAGAGAGAGAGAGAGAGAGACTGGGGACACAGAGAGAGAGAGACTGGGGTCACAGAGAGAGAGACTGGGGTCAGAGAGAGAGAGAGAGAGAGCGGGGGGTCACAGAGAGAGAGAGAGACTGGGGTCACAGAGAAAGATTGAGAGACTGGGGTTACAGAGAGAGAGGCTGGGGTCACAGAGAGAGAGAGACTAGGATCAGAGGGAGAGAGAGAGAGAGGGGTCACAGAGAGAGAGAGAGAGACTAGGGTCACGGAGAGAGAGAAAGAGAGAGAGAGACTGGGGTCAGAGCGAGAGAGAGAGGCTGGGGTCACGGGGAGAGAGAGGGAGGGACTCGGGTCACAGAGAGAAAAAGAGACTGTGGTCATGGAGAGAGAGAGACTGGGGTCAGAGAGAGAGAGAGAGACTGGGGTCACAGAGAGAAAGAGAGAGAGAGAGAGAGAGAGAGAGAGACTGGGGTCAGAGAGAGAGAGCGAGAGAGACTGGGGTCACAGAGAGAGTGAGAGACTGGGGTCACAGAGAGAAAGAGACTGGGGTCACGTGGAGAGAGAGAGAGGGACTGGGGTCACAGAGAGAAAAAGAGACTGTGGTCACGGAGAGAGAGAGAGAGTGATTGGGGTCAGAGAGATAGAGAGAGAGAGAGACTGGAGTCAGCGAGAGAGAGAGAGAGAGGGAGACTGGGGTCACAGAGAGAGAGAGACTGGGGTCGGTGAGAGAGAGACGGGGGTCACAGAGATAGAGAGAGAGAGAGACTGGGGTCACAGAGAGAGAGAGAGAGACTGGGGTCAGAGAGAGACAGACTGGGGTCACAGAGAGTGACAGAGAGAGAGAGACTGGGGTCACAGAGAGAGAGTGATTGGGGTCACAAAGAGAGACAGAGACATTGGGATAACAGAGAGAGAGAGACTGAGGTCACAGAGAGAGGGAGAGAGAGAGAGAGACTGGGCTCAGAGCGAGAGAGAGGGGCTGGGGTCACAGAGTGAGAGAGAGAGACTAGGGTCACACAGAGAGAGAGAGAGACTCGTGTCACAGAGCGAGAGAGAGAGACTGGGGTCACAGAGAGAGAGACTGGGGCCACAGAGAGAGAGAGAGAGAGAGAGAGAGAGAGAGAGAGAGAGAATGAGACTGGGGTCACAGAGAGAGACTGGGGTCACAGAGAGAGAGAGAGAGACTGGGGTCACAGAGAGAGAGACTGGGGTCAGAGAGAGAGAGAGAGAGAGACTGGGGACACAGAGAGAGAGAGACTGGGGTCACAGAGAGAGAGACTGGGGTCAGAGAGAGAGAGAGAGAGAGCGGGGGGTCACAGAGAGAGAGAGAGACTGGGGTCACAGAGAAAGATTGAGAGACTGGGGTTACAGAGAGAGAGGCTGGGGTCACAGAGAGAGAGAGACTAGGATCAGAGGGAGAGAGAGAGAGAGGGGTCACAGAGAGAGAGAGAGAGACTAGGGTCACGGAGAGAGAGAAAGAGAGAGAGAGACTGGGGTCAGAGCGAGAGAGAGAGGCTGGGGTCACGGGGAGAGAGAGGGAGGGACTCGGGTCACAGAGAGAAAAAGAGACTGTGGTCATGGAGAGAGAGAGAGCGCGATTGGGGTCAGAGAGAGAGAGAGAGACTGGGGTCAGCGAGAGAGAGAGAGAGAGGGAGACTGGGGTCACAGAGAGAGAGAGACTGGGGTCGGTGAGTGAGAGACGGGGGTCACAGAGATAGAGAGAGAGAGAGACTGGGGTCACAGAGAGAGAGAGAGAGACTGGGGTCAGAGAGAGACAGACTGGGGTCACAGAGAGTGACAGAGAGAGAGAGACTGGGGTCACAGAGAGAGAGTGATTGGGGTCACAGAGAGAGAGAGAGACATTGGGGTAACAGAGAGAGAGAGACTGAGGTCACAGAGAGAGGGAGAGAGAAAGAGAGAGAGACTGGGGTCAGAGCGAGAGAGAGAGAGAGAGAGGCTGGGGTCACAGAGCGAGAGAGAGAGACTGGGGTCACAGAGAGAGAGAGAGAGAGAGACTCGGGTCACAAAGCGAGAGAGAGAGACTGGGGTCACAGAGAGAGAGAGAGAGAGAGACTGGGGTCACAGAGAGAGAGACTGGGGTCACAGAGAGAGAGAGAGAGAGAGAGACTGGGGTCACAGAGAGAGAGAGACTGGGGTTACAGAGAGAGAGAGACTGGGGTCAGAGAGAGAGAGAGAGAGAGACTGTGGTCACAGAAAGAGAGAGTGAGAGAGAGAGACTGGGGTCACGGAGAGAGAGAGAGAGAGAGAGAGAGACTGGGGTCAGAGAGAGAGAGACTGGGGTCACAGAGAGAGAGAGTGAGAGACTGGGGTTACAGAGGGAGAGGCTGGAGTTACAGAGAGAGAGGCTGGGGTCACAGAGAGAGTTAGACTGGTGTCACAGAGAGAAAGAGAGAGAGAAAGAGAGAGACTGGGGTCAGAGAGAGAGAGACGGGGGTCACAGAGAGAGAGAGTGACTGAGGTCACAGAGAGAGAGAGAGAGAGAGACTGGAGTCAGAGAGAGAGAGAGACTGGGGTCACGGAGAGAGAGAGACTGGGGTCAGAGAGAGAGAGTGAGAGAGACTGGGGTCACAGAAAGAGAGAGAGAGACTGAGGTCACAGAGAGAGAGAGAGAGAGACTGGGGTCACAGAGAGAGAGAGAGACTGGGGTCACAGAGAGAAAGAGACTGGGGTCACGGAGAGAAAGAAAGAGAGACTGGGATCGGTGAGAGAGAGACAGAGACTGGGGTCACAGAGAGAAAGAGAGAGAGAAAGAGAGAGACTGGGGTCAGAGAGAGAGAGACGGGGGTCACAGAGAGAGAGAGAGACTGAGGTCACAGAGAGAGAGAGAGAGAGATACTGGAGTCAGAGAGAGACAGACTGGGGTCACAGAGACAGAGAGAGGCTGGGATCACAGAGACAAACTGGGGTCACAGAGAGAAAGAGGGAGAGACTGGGGTCAGAGAGAGAGAGTGAGAGAGAGAGATACTGGGGTCACAGAGAGAGAGACTGGGGTCACAAAGAGAGAGAGAGACTGTGGTCAGAGGGAGAGACAGACTGGGGTCACAGAGACAGAGAGAAACTGGGGTCACAGAGAGAGACTGGGGTCACCGAGAGAGAGAGAGAGACTGGGATCACAGAGAGAGAGAGAGAGACTGGGGTCAGAGAGAGAGAGAGAGACTGGGGTCACAGAGAGCAAGAGAGAGAGAGAGAGAGAGACTGGGGTCAGAGAGAGAGAGCGAGAGAGACTGGGGTCACAGAGAGTGAGAGACTGGGGTCACAGAGAGAGTGAGACTGGGGTCAGAGAGAGAGAGAGAGAAAGAGAGACTGGGGTCACAGAGACAGAGAGAGAGAGTCTGGGGTCACAGAGAGAAAGAGACTGGGGTCACGGGGAGAGAGAGAGAGTGACTCGGGTCACAGAGAGAAAAAGAGACTGTGGTCACGGAGAGAGAGAGGGAGAGTGATTGGGGTCAGAGAGATAGAGAGAGAGAGAGACTGGAGTCAGCGAGAGAGAGAGAGAGAGGGAGACTGGGGTCACAGAGAGAGAGTGACTGGGGTCAGTGAGAGAGAGACGGGGGTCACAGAGATAGAGAGAGAGAGAGACTGGGGTCACAGAGAGAGAGAGAGAGAGACTGGGGTCAGAGAGAGAGAGACTGGGGTCACAGAGAGAGAGTGATTGGGGTCACAAAGAGAGAGAGAGACATTGGGGTAACAGAGAGAGAGAGACTGAGGTCACAGAGAGAGGGAGAGAGAGAGAGAGAGAGACTGGGCTCAGAGCGAGAGAGAGGGGCTGGGGTCACAGAGCGAGAGAGAGAGACTGGAGTCACAGAGAGAGAGACTGGGGTCACAGAGAGAGAGAGAGAGAGAGAAAGAGACTGGGGTCACAGAGAGAGACTGGGGTCACAGAGAGAGAGAGAGAGACTGGGGTCACAGAGAGAGAGACTGGGGTCAGAGTGAGAGAGAGAGAGAAAGAGAGACTGGAGTCAGAGAGAGGCAGACTGGGGTCACAGAGACAGAGAGAGACTGGGATCACAGAGACAAACTGGGGTCACAGAGAGAAAGAGGGAGAGACTGGGGTCACAGAGAGAGAGAGAGAGAGACTGGGGTCACAGAGAGAGAGAGAGAGACTGGGGTCACAGAGAGAAAGAGACTGGGATCACGGAGAGAGAGAGAGAGAGACTGGGATCAGTGAGAGAGAGAGAGAGACTGGGGTCACAGAGAGAAAGAGAGAGAGAAAGAGAGAGACTGGGGTCAGAGAGAGAGAGACGGGGGTCACACAGAGAGAGAGAGACTGAGGTCACGGAGAGAGAGAGAGAGAGAGAGACTGGGGTCAGAGAGAGAGAGTGAGAGAGACTGGGGTCACAGAGAGAGAGAGAGAGAGAGACTGGGATCACAGAGAGAGAGAGACTGGGATCACAGAGAGAGAGAGAGAGAGAGACTGGGGTCACAGAGAGAGAGAAAGAGGGAGAGACTGGGGTCAGAGAGAGAGAGAGAGAGAGAGAGAGCGAGAGATACTGGGGTCACAGAGAGAGAGACTGGGGTCACAGAGAGAGAGAGAGAGACTGGGGTCAGAGAGAGAGACAGACTGGGGTCACAGAGACAGAGAGAAACTGGGGTCACGGAGAGAGTCTAGGGTCACAGAGAGAAAGAGGGAGAGACTGGGGTCAGAGAGAGAGAGAGAGATAGACTGGGGTCAGAGAGAGAGAGACCGGGGTCACTGAGAGAGAGGGAGAGACTGGGGTCACAGACAGAGAGAGAGAGACTGGGATCACAGAGAGAGAGAGACTGGGGTCAGAGAGAGAGAGAGAGAGAGAGACTGGGGTCACAGAGAGAAAGAGAGAGAGAGAGAGAGAGAGAGACTGGGGTCACAGAGAGAGAGAGACTGGCGTCATGGTCAGAGAGAAAGAGAGAGAGAGACTGGGGTCACGGAGAGAGACTGGGGTCACGGAGAGAGACTGGGGTCACAGAGAAAGAGACTGGGGTCAGAGAGAGAGAGAGAGCGAGTGACAGGAGTCACAGAGAGAGAGAGAGAGAGAGAGAGACTGGGGTCACAGAGAGAGAGTGAGACTGAGGTCACAGAGAGAGAGAGAAAGAGAGACTGGAGTCAGAGAGAGACAGACTGGGGTCACAGAGACAGAGAGAGACTGGGATCACAGAGACAAACTGGGGTCACAGAGAGAAAGAGGGAGAGACTGGGGTCACAGAGAGAGAGAGAGAGAGACTGGGGTCACAGAGAGAGAGAGAGAGAGAGAGACTGGGGTCACAGAGAGAAAGAGACTGGGATCACGGAGAGAGAGAGAGAGAGACTGGGATCAGTGAGAGAGAGAGAGAGACTGGGGTCACAGAGAGAAAGAGAGAGAGAAAGACTGGGGTCAGAGAGAGAGAGTGAGAGAGACTGGGGTCACAGAGAGAGAGAGGGAGAGACTGGGATCACAGAGAGAGAGAGAGAGAGACTGGGGTCACAGAGAGAGAGAGAGAGAGAGAGAGAGACTGGGGTCACAGAGAGAGAGAAAGAGGGAGAGACTGGGGTCAGAGAGAGAGAGAGAGAGAGAGAGAGAGATACTGGGGTCACAGAGAGAGAGACTGGGGTCACAGAGAGAGAGAGAGAAAGACTGGGGTCAGAGAGAGAGACAGACTGGGGTCACAGAGACAGAGAGAAACTGGGGTCACAGAGAGAGTCTGGGGTCACAGAGAGAAAGAGGGAGAGACTGGGGTCAGAGAGAGAGAGAGAGATAGACTGGGGTCACAGAGAGAGAGACCGGGGTCACTGAGAGAGAGGGAGAGACTGGGGTCACAGACAGAGAGAGAGAGACTGGGATCACAGAGAGAGAGAGACTGGGGTCAGAGAGAGAGAGAGAGAGAGACTGGGGTCACAGAGAGAAAGAGAGAGAGAGAGAGAGAGAGAGAGAGACTGGGGTCAGAGAGAGAGAGAGAGAGAGAGAGACTGGCGTCATGGTCAGAGAGAGAGAGAGAGAGAGACTGGGGTCACGGAGAGAGACTGGGGTCACGGAGAGAGACTGGGGTCACAGAGAGAGACTGGGGTCAGAGAGAGAGAGAGAGAGTGACTGGAGTCACAGAGAGAGAGAGAGAGTGAGAGACTGGGCTGAGTGTGGGAACGGGCCCAGATGTAATGGAACATGCTTTTGGTTGCAAGAATGAAATGTAAAGCTGCTGACCCCGTGCCGCAGACATTGGTCTGAGGGAGGTTGGGGAGTTTGGAGGGTTTGAGGAGGTTGGGGGTTTGGTTGAGTTTGGGGAGTTTTGAGGGTTTGGAGGGTTTGGGGAGTTCGGAGGGTTTGGGGGGTTGGGGAGTTGGGAGAGTTGGGAGAGTTTGGGGTGGGTTGGGGAATTTGGGGTTTGGAGAGTTTGGGTTTGGAGTGTTTAGGGAGTTTGGGGGTTGAGGGAGTTTGGGGGGCTGGGGAGTTTGGGAGATTGGGGAGTTTGGGGTGTTGGAGGGTTCAGGGAGTTTGAGGGGTTTGAGGAGTTTGGGGGGTTGGGGAGGTTTGGGTTTGGGGAGTTTGGGGAGTTGGGGAGTTTGGGGTTGGAGAGTTAGAGAGTTGGGGGAGTTTGGGAGGCTGGGGAGTTTGGAGGATTGGGGATTTTGAGGTGTTGGAGGGTTCAGGGAGTTTGGGTGGTTTGAGGAGTTTGGGGGGTTGGGGAGGTTTGGGTTTGGGGAGTTTGGGGGGGTTGGGGAGTTTGGGGTTGGAGAGTTGGAGAGTTGGGGGAGTTTAGGGGGCTGGGGAGTTTGGAGGATTGGGGATTTTGAGGTGTTGGAGGGTTCAGGGAGTTTGGGGGGTTTGAGGAGTTTGGGGGGTTGGGGAGGTTTGGGTTTGGGGAGTTTGGGGGGGTTGGGGAGTTTGGGGTTGGAGAGTTGGAGAGTTGGGGGAGTTAGGAGGATTGGGGATTTTGAGGTGTTGGAGGGTTTGGGGAGTTTGGGGGGTTTGGGGGGTTTGGGAAGTTTGGGAGTTTGGGATGCTGTGGAGTTTGGGGGTTTGGGGAGTTTGGGGGGTTTGGGGAGTTTGGGGGGTTTGGGGAGTTTGGGGAGTTGGGGAGTTTGGGAGTTTGGGATGCTGTGGAGTTTGGGGGTTTGGGGAGTTTTGGGGGTTGGGGTGTTTGGAGGGGTTGGGGTGTTTGGGGAGTTGGGGAGTTTGGGAGTTTGGGATGCTGTGGAGTTTGGGGGTTTGGGGAGTTTTGGGGGTTGGGGTGTTTGGAGGGGTTGGGGTGTTTGCGGGGGTTGGGGGGTTTGGGGACTTTGGGGAGTTGGTGCCCCACATTCACTGGACACAAGGAGCCTCTCGGATCGTGCAAAGTGCCACTGATGCTGTAACTATTGTGTTTTCCGTCTCCAGGATCACTTCACCTCGTCCGATGAATACGAGGATCCTGTGGTGCTGTTCGAGGCCATCAGCAGCCACGAGCGGAAGTTAGTCATCTGCCACGAGGGTGACCCGCTGTGGCGGCAGTCCATCCTGTCGAACGCGGAGGCCCTGCTCGCGCTCAGGCACGTGGTCGACGACGGCGCCGATGAGTACAAGATCATCATGCTCCGCCGACGCTTCCTCAGCTTTAAAGTGGTGAAGGTATTCCCGGCACCGTGCTCGGCACAGCCCCTTGTACTGATCGGGGGTGACGCCACAGGCTAGGGGTCTATTCTCTAAAACTGAGGGGCTGACCTGATAGATGTCAGCCGTGGCTCAGAGCATAGCTCTCTCGCTTCTGAGTCCGATGGTTGTGGGGACTCAATCTAGGCTGACACTCCCAGTGCAGTGCTGAGGGAGTGCTGCACTGTCGGAGGTGTTGTCTTGCAAATGAGACGTTAAACTGAGGCTCCGTCTGCTTTCTCAGGTGGACATAAAAGATCCCATGGCCAATATTTTGAAGAAAAGCAAGGAAGTTATCCCCGGAGTCCTGGCCAATATTCATCACTAAAACAGATTATCCGGTCATTATCACATTGCTGTGCACAAATTGGCTGCCATGTTTCCTACATTATAACAGTGACTGGACTTCAAAAGTACGTCAGTGGCTGCAAAGCACTTTGGGTCATCCTGAGATCGTAAAAGACGCTATATAAATGCAAGTCTTTTTTTTAAGAAGTCTTTAAAATTAAGAAGGGGTTCAACAGGGTAGACGTAGAGAAGATGTTTCCTCTTGGGGGGGGGAGACCAAAACTTGGGGCCATAAATTAGATCCATCAGTTCATGCTCCACACAACCCTTCTCCCACCCCTCTTCATCGCACCCTATCAGCATATCCTTCTATCCCTTGCCCCTTCATGTGTTTATCCAGCCTCCCCTTAAATGCATCGATACTATTCGCCTCAACCACTCCCTGTGGTAGCAAGTTCCACATTCTCACCACTCTCTGGGTAAAGAAGTTTCTCCTGAATTCCCTATTGGATTTACCAGTGACTATATTTACATTGATGGCCTGTCATTCTTCCTGGCTCAGTGGCTCCTAGTTGTAACGTTTGTTTTATTAACGTTCATAGTGCTATATTAATGTTGTATGTTAAGATGATTTCTCCCCGTCCTCCTGGAATAGGTGAATAAGGAGTGTGTGAAGGGGCTGTGGGCAGGGCAGCAACTCGAGCTAGTGTTCCTCCAGAATCGCAACCCGGAGCGAGGCAGCATACAGAACGCCAAGCAGGCCTTGAGAAACATGATCAATTCTTCCTGCGACCAGCCCATTGGTTACCCGATTTACGTCTCTCCTCTCACCACTTCCTACGTCGGCTCACACAAACAGCTCAAGAACATCTGGGGAGGTCCAATCAGTTTGGAGAACCTCAACCTGTGGTTCATGTCCAGATGGCAGAAGTAAGTATTGGCTAACATTGGCTCTCACTCCCCCAAACTCCACCAACTTAACGTTCTCATCCGCAAGTCCAAATCAATCCGTGGTCTCGCCCCTATCGCTCCCTATCTCCAGTCCTACAACCCTCCCTTTCTCTGTCATATCCTCCAGCCCTACAATCCTCCATATCTCTGTAACCTCCTCCTTCCCTACACCTCTCCCTATCTCTGTAACCTCCTCCAGCCCTACAACCCTCCCTATCTCTGTAACCTCCCCCAGCTCCTATCCCTCCCTATCTCTGTAACTTCCTCCAGCCCTACAAACCTCCCTATCTCTGTAACCTCCCCCAGCCCGTACCCCTCCCTATCTCTGTAACCCCCTCCAGCCCTACAACCCTCCCTATCTCTGGAACCTCCTCCAGCCCTACACCCTCCCTATCTCTGTAACCTCCTCCAGCCCTACATCCTCCCTATCTCTGTAACCTCCTCCAGCCCTACTGTAATGGATGCACCTGAGAGTATGCTCACAGGTGTGTAGAGCTGTTGAGTTGGGAGTGGCTTAGCCAGTCACATGATGTTCACAAGACTCAATAAAACCCCAGTCAGTTGGGTTCGGGGGCATCACTGATGAGGCAGGTGGTTGTGAGCCTGTTGGATGAACGGGTAATGTGTAGTGTGATTGTTAAACCTGTTCCTAATAAACCAACTGGTTCTTCATAGCAATGTGTTACTATGAATTCTTAAGCAAAGAACCAATGAAGCAAATACATTGCACCAACAACATCTTCCTCTCCACCCCGAACTCTGACTCTGGCCGCTTGCACATCCCCACTCCCCTTTGCCCCATCATTGGCTGCCATGCCCTCAGCTGCCTGGGCCCCAAGTGCTGGAATTCCCTCCCTAAACCACCTCTTTCTCCACCTTTAAGACTTGCTTTGAAACCTATGTTAAAGGCGCTATATAAATATAAGTTGTGTTGAAATTCCTAATTGATAAATAGACCGTTAGAAGTAATCTTGTTTGGTCTGTCAATCTGGTATCCAAACATCCCTGGGGTTTATTAGACAATGGCGCTATATACAGTGACACCAGTGGTGGGAGGCCTGCAATTGCAGGCTAAAGACTCAAAGCTTATAGTTTATTCAGTGCTTTGTGGCGTTACTGGGAGCATTACAGGTCAATGATGACATTAAAATTGGAAGTCCCATTCGAGTGTCACTGACTGCTGTCACAGGGAAACATAACACGCAAAGAGTAACAACTACCTCTGGACATTTTAATAGGAGAATCCCCATAGGAATGTTTACATAGGATTTTTGAATGTAATGCATGCCCCACATGCTGATTTTATGTGTGTGTGTGCATAAAGCATACTGCTAAACATGCATTGCCTACTGTACTGAAAGAGTGAAAGTGTGGACGAAATTTTCCTGATAAAATAGTTGTAGATCGCAGAGGTAGGTGATTCTGAAAAAAAGTCACAGAAAGTGGTTGCTAGAGTTGAGTGTGTGGGAAGTTTCGAGGCAGAGGCTGTGGCTGGAGAGAGGAAACGGACAGATGCCAAACAGTCAGTGGGGTGACCACACTGCCACCTACTGGTCAGAGGCCTAATGGGAGGAGCAATGGTGACCGGAGGGCGTTACTCCAAAATCTTCACAACAGGAAGTTGTGTTTTCGGGGACAGGAAGTGCGTGCACATGCTAGGTTTTTAATTTAATGCTGAGGTTCGAAATGAGTGCTTTGCATCTGTCTTCACCAGAGAAGAGGGTGCTGCCAATGTAGCAGTAAAGGCGTACTCCAGTGCACCAGCGCAGTCTTCGGCCGCCTGAAGAAGAGCGTGTTCGAAGACCAGGCCCTCAAATCCACCACCAAGCTCATGGTCTACAGGGCTGTAGTGATACCCGTTCAGATATGGTTCAGAGATGTGGACCATGTACAGTAGACACCTCAAATTGCTGGAAAAATATCACCAACGATGTCTCTGCAAGATCCTGCAAATCCCCTGGGAGGACAGATGCACTAACATTAGAGTCCTCGATCAGGCCAACATCCCCAGCATCGAAGCACTGACCACACTCGACCAGCTCCATTGGGTGGGCCACATTGTTCGCATGCCTGACACAAAACTCCCAAAATAAGCGCTCTACTCAGAACTCCTACACGGCAAACAAACCCAAGGTGGGCAGAGGAAAAGTTAAAAGAACACCCTCATTGATAAAATGCAACATCCCCACCGACACCTGGGAGTCCCTGGCCAAAGACCGCCCTAAGTGGAGGAAGTGCATCCGGGAGGGCGCTGAGCTCCTCGAGTCTCGTCGCCGAGAGCATGCAGAAATCAAGCGCAGGCAGCGGAAGGAGCGTGCGGCAAAACAGTCCCACCCACCCTTTCCTTCAACCACTGTCCCACTTGTGACAGAGACTGTAATTCCCACATTGGACTGTTCAGTCACCTGAGAACTCACTTTTAGAGTGGAAGCAAGTCTTCCTCGATTTTGAGGGACGGTCTATGATGAAAGGAGGAGGCAGTAGCGATGTTGGATAGGATCAAAATAAAGAGATGCTTTGGTTAGCAGCACTCAAAGTAGAAAGGTCTCCCAAGCAGGATGGGATGTACCCTCGGGTGCTGAAGGAAGTAAGAGTGAAGTTGTGGGAGCTCTGGCCACAATCTCCCAATCAGTGGTCCCTTTAAGTGGCCACACAGCTGTCTGGAGGTCACGTGCTGCCGGCTTTTAAAGGGAAACTACCGCACATACTCGGAGATTTGAATGGGCCGAGCACCCCCAAATAAATTCCAGGGAACATTGCTTCCAAGCCTCCTTGGATATGGGGCCAGTGCCAGAAGCCTGCAGGATTGCAAATATCACAATCTTCAATGTTCAAAAAGTTGGGAGGGATAAACCCGCCAACTACAGAAGCACTGACCACACTCGATCAGCTCCGCTGGGCGGGCCACGTAGTTCGCATGCCAGACACGTGACTCCCAAAACAAACGCTCTACTCGGAACTCCCTCACGGCAAATGAGCCCCAGGTGGGCAGAGGAAACGTTACAAGGACACCCTCAAAGCCTCCTTGATAAAGTGCAACATCCCCACTGACACCTGGGAGTCCCTGGCCAAAGACCTCCCTAAGTGAAGGAAGCGCATCCAGGAGGGCGCTGAGCACCTGGAGTCTCATCGCCGAGAGCATGCAGAAAACAAGCGCAGGCAGCGGAAGGAGCATGCGGCAAACCTGTCCCACCCATCCTTTCCTTCAACCACTGTCTGTCCCACCTGTGACAGGGTCTGTGGCTCTCATATTGGACTGTTCAGTCACCAAGGAAGTCACTTCAGGAGTGGAAGCATGTCCTCTTTGATCCCGAGGGACTGCCTATGATACCTATGTTGGTGATGCGGAAACCTTTTGAGATAATAATCCGGGACAAAATTAATTGCCATTTGGAAAGGTATGGGCTAATAAATGAAAGTCAGCACGGATTTGTTAAAGGCAAATCGTTTGATTAACTTGATTGAGTTCTTTGATGAAGTAACAAAAAGGTTGATGAGGGTAGTGTGGTTGATGCGTATATAGACTTTCAAAAGGTGTTTGACAAAGTAGCACATCATACACTGGTTAGCAAAATTAAAGCTCATGGGATTAAAGGGGCAGCGACTGCATGGATACAACGTTGGCTCAGGGACAGAAGGCAGAGAGTTGTGGTGAACAGTGGTTTTATGGACCAAAGAGGAGGATGCCGTGGTGTTCCCCAGGGGTTGCCAGTAGGGCCACTGCTCTTTTTGATGTATATTAATAACCCGGACTTGGGTACACAGGGCATCGTTTCAAAGGATGCAGATAAGACAAAACTCAGTAAATGTAATAAACAGTAAGGGGGATAGGAACAGACTTGAGGAGGACAGACAGATTGGTGAAATGGGCAGGCACCTGGCAGATGCAGTTTAATGCAGAGAAGTGTGAAGTGATACATTTTGATAGGAAGATTGAGGAGAGGCAATATAAACTAAATGGAACAATAATAAAGGGGGTGCAGGAACAGAGAGACCTGGGGGTGTATGTACACAAATCATTGGAGGTGGCAGGTCAAGTTGAGAAGGTTGTTAAAACGCATATGGAATCCTTGGCTTTATAAATAGGGGAATAGAGTACAAAAGTAAGGACATTATGCTAAACCTGTATAAAATACTGGTCCGGCCCCAGCTGGAGTATTGTGTCCAATTCTGGGCACCACACTTTCAGAAGGCACAGATTTATTAGAATGGTTCCAGGGATGAGGGACTTCAGTTACGTGGAGAGACTGGAGAAGCCGGGGTTCTCCTCAGAGCAGAGAAAGTTAAGAGGAGATTTGATAGAGGTGTTCAAAATCAAAGGGTTTGGATGGAGTAAAGAAGGAGAAACAGTTTCCAATGGCAGAAGTGTCGATAACCAGAGGGCACAGATTTCAGGCAACTGGCACTAGAACCAGAGGGGACACGAGGAAACATTTGGTTACACAGTGGGTTGTTTTGGTGGAAGCAGATTCAATAGTAACTTTCAAAAGAGAATTAGATAAATACTTGAAGGAGACAAATTGCAGGGCTATGGTGGGAGTGGGATTAAAGGGAAAGCTCGACCAAAATCCCTCAAATGCACGATGGGCCGAATGGCCTCCTTCAGTGCTGTATCATTCTATAATTCTACAATTGTTATTCAGTCTGACTTTTAAACCTCACCAGCCACACAAGGACATGCCATTTAAGTATTTATCTTAAGCCTAATGCTCTTTCATCTCTTGTGTTCACAATAGAAGCCAGATAGATTGAATGTTTCGCTGGTTGCTGCAATAGATAGCATCATAGGCTGACCATTTAGGTACCTGCACCGCTGAACTTTAGCCATGTTCAGACGTTCAGCTTACTAGTCCTTTATTCTGTCTCCCTCCTTACTTTCACTGTATTTACCGTGTGCGATATTGTGCATCTGACGGGCTTGAACTTGGAAGTTTGTGCTGAGTGGAGCATTTAACCCCAAGCCGTGCCTGTGCCGTTGTGGTTTGCGTTAATTATTGTGGAGAGTTGGGCTGAGCCAGCGGGCAGCACTTGCCCCGATGCCAGGGACTGACGTCTGCCGTTGTGCCTTCACACTTTCAGGCTGCGCAAGGGTTGTACTGGAGGCAACATTGACGATTCGGATTGTGGAGGAACTTCATCGTCCAGCAGCAACAACCACTCCGCCAACACCACACAAAGCATCAGCTCCAAGCAAGCAAGGACCTGGAGGCCTGGCCCGGTCCGCTCGCTGAATGCTCACCAGGCTCGGGGTACATCTTCAGGCAAGTGACATCATGGGGGCACTGCTGGATAAAGTTGTTGTTAATGTCTCCTCCCTCCCTCCCTGACCTCTCAACCTCACTCTCTCCTGTAGGTGTTCCTTAAAACCTACCTCTTTGACCAAGCTTCTGACCACCTGTTCTAATATCTTCTTACGTGGCTCAGTGACCAATGTTATTTGATAACACTCCTGTGCAGCGCCCTGGGATGTCTTGCTACGTTAAAGGTGCTAGATAAATACATGTTGTTGTTGTTACCCAGCATGCTGGATCTCGGTTTGTGTTTTGCCAGAAACTAGCTTTTGATCCGACCCCTCACGGTGCAAAGATGTCCCAGAGTGTCAATAGTCCAGAGCCTGTGGATTAAACAGGCAGAGGGGAGAGGGGGCAGGTGCAAGGGAGTTAGAGGGCAAGTGAAACGGTGAGCGATTACAACTGGGGGGGAGGGGGATTCTGGGGAGAGGGGGGAGGGGGATTCTGGGGGAGAAGGAGGGAGGGGGATTCTGGGGGAGGGGGAGAGGGAGGAGGGAGGGGGATTCTGGGGAATTCTGGGGGTGGGTGATTCTGGGGGAGAAGGGGTAAGGGGGAGGGGGAATCTAGGGGAGGGGGGAGGGAGGTGGGAGGGGAATTCTGGGGGAGAGGGATTCTGGGGGAGAAGGGGTAGGGGGGAGGGGGATTCTGGGGGAGAAGGGGAGGGGGATTCTGGGGTGAGATTCTGGGGGAGAAGGGGGAGAGGGGGATTCTGGGGGAGGAGGATGCTGGGAGGAAGGGGGAGAGGGGGATTCTGGGGGGAGGGAGCGAGGGGGGGTTCTGGGGCGAGGGGAGAGGGGGATTCTGGGGGAGGGGGATTCTGGGGGAGAGGGGGATTCTGGGGAGGGGGTAAGGGTAATCTGGGGGAAGGGTGATTTTGGGGAGAGGGTGATTTTGGAGGTAAGGGGGGATTCTCTGGGGGAAATGTGTCAAATGATACTGAAATAATTCTGCAGGAGAGCAAACTGCAAATGCGGGAAATATATTTTTTAAGTAATGTTCTCAGAAAGCAATATTTTGTGAGCCCGAGTGTTTGTGGAGAGGTCGCTGATTGACGGTGTTTTGGGAGCTGCTGTCTCTGTGCATTAGTCTCACTGGCTGGTGACTGAATCTGTACCAGGAGGGTACAGCAGCAGCACTTGATATTTTATGAGGATTTGAGAAGGTTATTGACTGCTGTACATGGCTAGGCAGCTGATTGAGTGAGACAGAACAGGCAGCTACACTTCACAATGTGAAACGTTGAACCGGCCAGACCCAGTTGTTTAATGATCCACTTTTGACGGGGACAGTGGATTTAGATCGGAGAAAGCTGGGGCGGGCGCTGTGTCCTGTCTAGTTTGCTTGTTTATTCTCTGCCTTGCAAGGACTGACAGACCTTGCCTGCAGCATATTGAGGTCACTGACGTTTGTCAGATATTTAGCAATGCAGGTGCCACTGAAGATGGCTCACACCAGTTATCCACTGGTAAATCAATTCACTGGCAGTGGGGAAACTATGATATATGGGCGATGGACTTTCCCCTGATGCTTGCTGGGCTAACGCCCATCTATCACCTAAATAGACAGGCTATCGCCCATTTCACCTTAAAATTGGAAAGTTGGGTCGTTACATCGCCCAAAAATCGCTGGCCTAACTTTTGGCACAGAAGATTTTGGACATCGCCGAGGGGATCGCCCACCACAACTTACACCCCATCGCCCACACATGGCCGGGCTGATCGCCCACCGAGACGATCGCTGGAGAAAAGCTGCTCCCGACTGGGACCATTTTAAATGTCAGCGCTCATTTGAGTTCCAATGTACGAATAGCATCTAAGTGTGCTTTTTTTAGAATCCAGTTACCCATGTTCATCCCCCACTTCCTTTGCTCCACCATTGATGGCCGTGCCTTCAGCTGCCTGGGCCCCAAGCTCTAAAACCTACCTCTTTGACCAAGCTTTTGGTCGCCTGTCCTAATACCTCCTTATGTGGCTCGGTGTCACATTTTTGTCTGATTCACACACCTGTGAAGCGCCTTGGGTTGTTTTACTACGTTAAAGGACACTATATTTGGTTTCCGTATTTACGAAAGGATATACTTGCTTTGGAGGCAATTCAGAGAAGGTTCACTCGGTTGACTCCGGAGATGAGGGGATTGACTTATGAGGAAAGATTGAGTAGGTTGGGCCTCTACTCATTGGAATTCAGAAGAATGAGAGGTGATCTTATCGAAACGTATAAGATTATGAGGGGGCTTGACAAGGTGGATGCAGAGAGGATGTTTCCACTGATGGGGGTGACTAGAACTAGAGGGCATGATCTTAGAATAAGGGGCCGCCCATTTAAAACCGAGATGAGGAGAAATTGTTTCTCCTGAGGGTTGTAAATCTGTGGAATTTGCTGCCTCAAGAGAGCTGTGGAAGCTGGGACATTGAATACATTTAAGACAGAGATAGACAGTTTCTTAAATGATAAGGGGTTATGGGGAGCGGGCAGGGAAGTGGAGCTGAGTCCATGATCAGATCAGCCATGATCGTATTGAATGGCGGAACAGGCTCGAGGGGCCATGTGACCTACTCCTGCTCCTATTTCTTATGTTCTTATTTATATAAATGCAAGCTGTTGTAGACTTTCCTTTTGCACTCATTTCCATGTTCTTTTTTTTTTAAAAAGGGCCACCTAAAGATAAGGCCCCAACCAATTTAACAGGCCCAGGACGGATGAGGTTCAGATCTCTGTCCTGGTAAATTGGATTAAATATGTCGGACTGAGCGATTATACAAGGTGCCCTCACAGCCACTTCTCCCATTTATTTGGGGCTGTTTACATTGTACTGCAGTAGAAATTCCTTGATCTGATCATTTTTTAAATGAGTAGTATAATGAAAGTAATTTGGTTTGGGTGACCTGTGACCTCTGGCAGTATAGCGCCAAGTTCCAATCTGAGGAGGGGGTGGTCATGGGTTCAGACTGTAGCCACCAATGACTGTACCCATTGGGACAGCTTCTTGCCAGGTCTTGGCCAAGTCTTTAGATGAAGCATTGTTCCCATCTGTGAACGAGAGAGAGAGACCCTGTAGATACCCTTGGCTGTTGGTAGGAGCACATCTCGACATCAGACATCAGCAAACTTTTAGGATAAGGGGTTGGCCATTTAGGAGTGAGATGAGGAGAAAAATCTTCACTCAGAGGGTGGTGAATCTTTGGCATTCTCTACCCCAGAGGGCTGTGGATGCTCAGTCATTGAGTATATTTAAGACAGAGATAGATACATTTTTGCACGAGGGGGAATCAAGGGATATGGGGATCAGGCGTGAAAGTGGAGTTGAGGTAGAAGATCAGCCATGATCTTATTGACTGGCGGAGCAGGCGCGAGGGACCGAATGGCCGACTCCTGCTCCTAATTCTTATTTTCTTATGGATTGCTCTTTGTGGGGTCCCCTTCTGTACTGCACTATTCTATTGAGTAGACCAGGCCTATATTTTCTAGAGTTTAGAAGAATGAGAGGTGATCTCATTGAAAATACCAAATTCTTACAGGGCTTGGCAGGGTGGATGCAGGGAGGATGTTGCCCCTGGCTGGGGAGTCTAGAACCAGGGGTCACAGTCTCAGAATAAGGGGTCGGCCATTTAGGACAGAGATGAGGAGAAACTTCTTCACTCATAGGGTGGTGAATCTTTGGAATTCTCTACCCCAGAGGGCTGTGGAGGCTCAGTCTTTGAGTATATTCAAGATGGAGATCGATAGATTTTTGAATATTAAGGGATAATGGGAATAGTGCAGGAAAGTGGAGTTGAGGTCGATGATCAGCCATGATATTAAATGGCGGAGCAGGCCCGAGGGGCCGAATGGCCTACTCCTGCTCCTAATTCTTATGTTCTTAAAATTTGACAAAGGGTTTATCAGTGTTTTGGACATGAAGGAACGTTGTGTGGTGAATGTCCCACGAGTGTCATCATTTACAATACTAATTACATTACAAAAACATTGGCCCGTTATTGCTGCGGGATGACAATGTCCCTTTAATAGATTGTTGCAGTTTAAATTTTAATCAGTTCATCTTCAGGAACGCAACAACTGCAATGATCCAGTGTAGTGAGAGGTGTTTTAAGGAAGTACAGAAGTACTCACAGAGGGAGTTCGATTGCAGTAGGTACAGTCAAATGCTGTACACTGTGCGCACTGCGACATTAACAAACTCAACTCAATTCAGTTTTAAAACAGTGTTTTTATTGATCAACTAAAGTGCACTTCTCCATCAAGGAGTGTTTGGAAAGTTTTACAATTCGTGGTTGCATTGGCCAGTGTGTATTTGGGTAAAGAATCAACAGAAGTGATTCATTTCATGAGCTAGTGATTGATAGAGCGGCTAAAACATAACATCAATCTCCCTTTGACCAACCATATAGTCAGAACTGATCTGAAATATTTTGTTCCGTTCTGGGCACCACACAGGGCAAACAGTCCAAATCACATGTACTGGCACTGTTCTCATATCTCTTCAACCCCTTTTCCTTCATCCACCTATCCACCCAATCTAATCTTGAATGTTGACATAGGGATGGATATTCCATGAAAGGAGGGGGCAGCGGGCGCGATCGGTGGCAGGTTGGGTATGAAAGTATTATTTACCCCTGCCACCGCACGCCTTTCCCCGATGACAGACAGCAGGGGGGGGGGGGGTGGTGAGGCAGGCAATTAAAATCATTATTGGCTTGTTAACAGCCACTTATGTTTTTTTCCCAGCTTTTTGGATTTGACAAGTTACCCACCGGTTTCCCGCTGTGCCTCGACATCGCCTGTGAAGCTGAGGTGGGACGTCACTGGCCATTGAATCAGCTGATGAGTTGACAACTTCAAATGTCGTCAAAACTCCCAGCTGATTGAGAAATGTTCCCTTAACCACTACTTTCTCTGAGCTGCAATCCCACTACAGATTCAGAATGCTGCAAGTCTTTACACAAGTCTCCATTCAGTCTCATTACCTCGCCCACCATTGACAGAATGCTTCTGTCATCTCTACTTCACCTGCGTTCTATTCCATCAGCATGGGTGCCCCTGAAATTCTCTCACCTTGGTCCTCCGAATCCCACCATAATCAGCCCCAACACCAACATCACCAGGCACACCAGCTCCACAATCACCTGATGCTGAACAGGATACAGAGCATCGCCCCCCCCCCACCCCTCCCCCCCCCCCCGACCACATTGCTTCCTGGGAGGCCAGGGATGGTCTCACCATGGCCAGATTTACTTTACTTGACACTCTACACCCTAGCTGCCACATGATGTGCCAGGCTGGCACCACCCAACACCAGCACCATAAAGCATCCCTGCAATGCCCAAGCCATTCCTTTCTCACTAATCACCATTGCAGGGGTTGGCGAGGGTGGGGGGATGGGGGCGGTGGTTACCGTTTTGTCTCACTATTCACTGCAACTCACTAAGCCACTTCCAAAGGTGCACACAAATCTGTCCAAGAAGGCAAAGTGTTGAAAATAGAGATTTCAATGTTTGACAACACATCAGCAGAAACTTTACGCTGTCAAACATTGAAATCTTTATTTTCAATAATTTCCGTTCTTGGACAGATCTGTGTGCACTTTGGAAGTGGCTTAGTGAGTTGCAGTGAATGGTGAGACAAAACGGTAACCACCGCCCCGCCCCGCAGTGGTGATGATGATTGCACTAGTATGAGGCTGAGTGTGAGGGGTGGCTAGTAAGATGGGGATGTGATAAAGTAGGGAGAGAGAGAGGGCTGGGTGGAGGTGCAAGGTAAGTTGGTGTAAGGATGTGAGTAAGGATGGGTAGGGATGACAGAATGATGGGGATGTGATGAGTGGCACAGCAGGATGAGGTTGAATGTGGTTTTACAGTAACGTTTCGTGATCTACTGAGATCATTGAAAGGTTTGCGCCACTGCAGCTAGGTCCTCTTGACCACATCCCTGCTGTGCCCTCCTGTGCAATGTTGGTGTTCTGCCCATGGGAAGGGAAGAGGACCTCCCTGCGAGCTGTGACTCCCTCCACAGCATATGGGGGGAGTCAGGGGAGAGCCTGCGTGCAGCCGTGCCCCTCTGTGCAGTGTGTCAGTGTTTGCAGCACCTCAATGCTGTAGAACACTGACAACACAACTGTCAAAATGAATGTGGACATGGTCCCTTTAAGGAAACCAGCTGGTCACGCGTCAACAAATGACATCATCAGACCCTCTTCCTTCAATTGGCCGGGAAACGCGCTGAGCGGGCTTAGCAAGCCCAATCATCGGAAAGTCATTTCGGAGGCCGGGATGGAGACAGCAGTGAGGCCAGGACCCGCCATCGACATCGCCCGCCACAAACTCCCCAGGGTTGGGGAGATTGTGGATATTGTACTGCCTCAAGCACTGACCCTGGCAGTGAATCCCACAGCCTCACAATTCTCTGTGTGAAGATATTTCTCTGGTTCTCGGTTCTAAATCGCTTACATTTAATCTTTACCTATGGCCTCTCATTCAAGGTCCCTCGTCCCGTCCCTTCACAATTTTAAACACCTCCATCGCATCGCCCCACAATCTGCCGTGCTCGAATGCAAAAAGGACCGACTGTTTCAAGTCTTGGATAGGTTAGGTGAGTGGGCAAATGCATGGCAGATGAAGTATAATGTGGATAAATGTGACAGACTATTATCTGAATGGTGACAGATTAGGAAAAGGGGAGGTGCAATGAGACCTGGGTGTCATGGTACATCAGTCATTGAAGGTTGGCATGCAGGTACAGCAGGCGGTTAAGAAAGCAAATGACATGTTGGCCTTCATAGCGAGGGGATTTGAGTACAGGGGCAGGGAGGTGTTGCTACAGTTGTACAGGGCATTGGTGAGGCCACACCTGGAGTATTGTGTACAGTTTTGGTCTCCTAACCTGAGGAAGGCCATTCTTGCTATTGAGGGAGTGCAGCGAAGGTTCACCAGACTGATTCCCGGGATGGCGGGACTGCCCTATCAAGAAAGACTGGATCAACTGGGCTTGTATTCACTGGAGTTCAGAAGAATGAGAAGGGACCTCATAGAAACGTTTAAAATTCTGACGGGGTTAGACAGGTTGGATGCAGGAAGAATGTTCCCAATGTTGGGGAAGTCCAGAACCAGGGGTCACAGTCTAAGGATAAGGGGTAAGCCATTTAGGACCGAGATGAGGAGAAACTTCTTCACCCAGAGAGTGGTGAACCTGTGGAATTCTCTACCACAGAAAGTTGTTGAGGCCAATTCACTAAATATATTCAAAAAGGAGTTAGATGAAGTCCTTACTACTAGGGGGATCGAGGGGTATGGCGAGAAAGCAGGAATGGGGTACTGAAGTTGCATGTTCAGCCATGAACTCATTGAATGGCGATGTAGGCTAGAAGGGCCGAATGGCCTACTCCTGCACCTATTTTCTATGTTTCTATGTTTCCTTATTTTTATATTTCCATTGTAAATTCCAGAGTCTACATTTATAATCCAAATTGCCGATATAAACCTGCCTGGGTAAAGCTGACAGATTTTTAATATACGTTAGATGGATCTGGATTAAAAATTTCAGCCAGAAGAACAAACTCTCCTTTTGATTGAGTGCGTGACTCACAATCACATAACACACAGGGGACACATTGGCTGCCTTTGTGACTGGGCACGGTGATGACATTAACTCCCCACATATGCGGAATTCTATCGAGTTGCATCCCGATCTCCTTCGCCCGGAGATCATGACATCATCACCGTGCGCGTCGCCCCGGACCCAAAATTGCCTTCTGCCCCCTGCAGCATCGGCAAGCGGCCGGGCGCTACGGGGGCAAGTTAGTGGGTGTAAATAAAAAAACATCATTTTTTTTCCAGTTTGTTTCGCGGGTTCCCGCCCGGCACTTTGCTCTGGGATCACGGCTGCCGTCGGGGTCCAGGTAAGTTGTCTTTTATTTTGCAGAGCCTGCAGCAATGGCCCTTACCGTTAAGGGAGGGAAAGCGCCTTTCAACAGGGGAAATCATGTTTAACTAATTTACTGGAATTCTTTGAGGATATAACGAGCATGGTGGATAGAGGTGTACCGATGGATGTGGTGTATTTAGATTTCCAAAAGGCATTCGATAAGGTGCCACACAAAAGGTTACTGCAGAAGATAAAGGTATGCGGAGTCAGAGGAAATGTATTAGCATGGATAGAGAATTGGCTGGCTAACAGAAAGCAGAGAGTCGGGATAAATGGGTCCTTTTCGGGTTGGAAATCGGTGGTTAGTGGTGTGCCACAGGAATTGGTGCTGGGGCCACAACTGTTTACAATGTACATAGATGACCTGGAAGAGGGGACAGAGTGTAGTGTAACAAGATTTGCAGATGACACAAAGATTAGTGGGAAAGCGGGTTGTGTAGAGGACACAGAGAGGCTGCAAGGAGATTTAGATAGATTAAGCGAATGGGCTAAGGTTTGGCAGATGGAATACAATGTCGGAAAATGTGAGGTCATCCACCTTGGAAAAAAAAACAGTAAAAGGGAATATTATTTGAATGGGGAGAAATTACAACATGCTGCAGTGCAGAGGGACCTGGAGGTCCTTGTGCATGAATCCCAAAAAGTTAGTTTGCAGGTGCAGCAGGTAATCAGGAAGGCGAATGGAATGTTGGCCTTCATTGCGAGAGGGATGGAGTAGAAAAGCAGGGAGGTCCTTCTGCAACTGTACAGGGTATTGGTGAGGCCGCACCTGGAGTACTGCGTGCAGTCTTGGTCACCTTACTTAAGGAAGGATATACTAGCTTTGGAGGGGGTACAGAGACGATTCACTAGGCTAATTCCGGAGATGAGGGGGTTACCTTCTGATGATAGATTGAGTAGACTGGGTCTTTACTCGTTAGAGTTCAGAAGGATGAGGGGTGATCTTATAGAAACATTTAAAATAATGAAAGGGATAGACAAGATAGAGGCAGAGAGGTTGTTTCCATTGGTCGGGGAGACTAGAACTAGGGGGCACAGCCTCAAAATACGGGGGAACCAATTTAAAACCGAGTTGAGAAGGAATTTCTTCTCCCAGAGGGTTGTGAATCTTGGAATTCTCTGCCCAGGGAAGCAGTTGAGGCTAGTCATTGAATGTATTCAAATCACAGATAGATAGATTTTTAACCAATAAGGGAATTAAGGGTTACGGGGAGCGGGCGGGTAAGTGGAGCTGAGTCCACGGCCAGATCAGCCATGATCTTGTTGAACGGCGGAGCAGGCTCGAGGGGCTAGATGGCCTACTCCTGTTCCTAATTCTTATGTTCTTATTATGTTCTTAACATGACAGTGTTGCACGGCCCAGTGTGCAATGCTACCTGCACACATTCTTGGAACCCAAACAGCAAATTTTTATAAGTTTGAAATTGGCGCTAACCTTTCAAACTTTTAAGTTAGCGCCCCAAAAGGGGCAATAGTGAATTTCTCCCGCCGAGATTTGGGGATATTTTGCAAGTGCTTGCTGTAGGAAACTTCTACATTCCCACAAATGGGATCTCCTTTCCCACAATGTCACAAATATTTCACATATCCTAAAAGCTGTCCTGTAATTTTTAAAAAAATCATATCTCCAAACATATCTGAGAGTGGTTTTGTAAAATAGAATTGAATTCAGGACCCTAATGTACAGTGTGATTCCCAACGTCAATGTTGAGAAGGGACTTTGGATTTTTGATGTCTGTCCTACGCAAGGACACCAACTCAGTCGAAATCTACATGGATAAGCAGTTGCTTTTACATAATTCTAGTGGATCCTTCAGCACTCCTGGGAGTTCAATGTTCCCTTTTTAAAATTTGACATTCACGGGATGCGGGCGTTACAGGCAAGGCAGGCATTTATTGCCCATCCCTAATTGCCCTTGAGAAGGTGGTGGTGAGCCGCCTTCTTGAACCGCTGCAGTCCGTGTGGTAAAGGTGCTCCCACAGTGCTGTTAGAGAGGGAGTTCCAGGATTTTGACCCAGCGACGATGAAGGAAAAGTGATATATTTCCCAAGTCAGGATGGTGTGTGACTTGGAGGTGATGGTGTTCCCGTGCGCCTGCTGCCCTCGTCCTTCTAGGTGGCAGAGGTCGCGGGTTTGGGAGGAAATGCTATTTAGGTAATATATTTGTCAACTATTGAATAGCATGTCAGCCGCTGCATAATTGCAAATGGCCAACAGACGACACCTAAATCTAGCCTTGTGTAAAGTCTACAGACGACACCTAAATCTAGCCTTGTGTAAAGTCTACAGACGACACCTAAATCTAGCCTTGTGTAAAGTCTACAGATGACACCTAAATCTAGCCTTGTGTAAAGTCTACAGGAAGAGCAATGGTGCACTTTGACTTTGTCCCAAGTGTTTAACTGTATCAGCGAGGTTGCGATGAATGAATGAGTGTAATCTGTTCCTTTTGCATTTCAGGTCGGAGGGAGCAAAGGAGTTGTTCAATACAGGCTCGTTCATCTCGACCAGACACCCAGCGACCACCTGCTACAAGTCAGTCGGGGTCGATGCTTGAAACACGGCAGCCAACCTCACAGGCTTCAACATCTGTCCAGGGCCTGGTTCAAAGGTTATCCAACAGCCAGCTGTCGTTCAATAACTCAGTAGCTTCTATGTTATCCCAAGTACCTCGACTCTCCACCGGAAGTCAGCTCAGCAGCCAGAGCCCCTCGGGCAGGAACCGGTGCAGCATCACTTCCTCCACCAGCTCCACCCTCAGCCTCCTGTTTGGGAAAAGAAGTTTATCCAGCGGACTGGTGATCTCTGGCCTCTCAGCAGCAGAGGGAGGGAACACGACTGACACCCAGTCCACGAGCAGTGTCAATGTTGCACTCGGGACCTCGGCCAGCCGCGGCAGCCAGATGACCAGGGTAATGCCTCCATTCCTCCCTCCATTCCTCCCTCCATTCCTCCCTCCATTGCTCCCTCCATTCTTCACCTCCATTCTCCACATCCATTCTTCACCTCCATTCCTCCCTCCGTTCCCCACCTCCATTCCCTCCCTCCATTCCTCCCTCCTTTCTTCACCTCAATTCCCCCCTCCATTTCTCCTTCCATTCCCTCCCTCAATTCCCCACCTCCATTCTAGGGTGTGCCGTAAGGTTCAGTGCCTGAGGGTTACCTTCATTCATTCACGGGATGTGGGCGTCGCTGGCAAGGCTGGCATTTATAGCCCATCGCTAGCTGCCCCCGAGAAGGTGGTGGTGAGCCGCTGCCTTGAACTACTGCAGTCCGTGTGATGAAGGTGCTCCCACAGTGCTGTTAGCGAGGGAGTAATGTTCCCTGTAAGCTGCGTGACCACGTAGCACTTCAGGGGTCCCACACTGCAGGCTTGCCAGCTTTGAAATAGAAAAGGCGTGCATGGGCAGTGTGTGAATGGGCTGCACAGACCTTTGAAGGGGCTACGCATCTAAAACATATTACAGGGAATAGTGTGAGGGACTTCCAGGATTTTGATCCAGCAACGACCAAGGAGCAGCAATATATTTCCAGGTCTGGATGGTTTATAACTTACAGGAGGTGGTGGTGTTTCTTGCGCCCGCTGCCCTTGTCCTTCTAGGTGGTAGAAGTCGCGGGTTTGGAAGAAGCCTTGGCGAGTTGCTGCAGTGCATCTTGTAGATGGTACACACTGCAGCCAGCGGGCTCCGGTGGTGGAGGGAGTGAATTTTGAAGGTGGTGGATGGGGTGCCGATCAAGTGGGCTTCTTTGTCCTGGAAGATGCTGAGCAGTGTTTTGAGTTTGAGTCTTGGGGTGGGTGTTTGGTTTGGTGCGTATTGCACCAGATAGCTGGATAGAGTTCTGACAAAGGGTCATCAACTCGAAACGTTAACCCTGTTTCTCTCCACAGATGCCGCCTGACCCGCTGAGATTTCCAGCATTTTCTGTTTTTATTCCAGATTCCAGCATCCGCAGTTACGTGGACAGAGTTTGTGCAGCTGCCCGGGGCCCTGCCAAAGGGGGTGGTTTAAAGACTGAGCTGGTCTGGCTCCCACCACACAGACCACAGCTCAGACAGACAAACCACAGAGAGAGTACAGACGAGTTGGTGAACAGCTCTTCAGTCTGGCTCACCCGCCCCTCTGAGCTGAAAGCAGCGGGGGTTGGTGGACAGAGTGAAAATAGAGAGAGAAATGCAAGGAAAGAATTCAAGCAGCTGCTGCAGCTCAGTGCCAACCAAAAAAACAACTCCAATAACAGGTCTGTTAGCAAATAAATCCACGTCAGACTGGCATCCAGCAAACCAATGCAGGGAGAAATTATAGCTCTGGATTTCCTCTCTACACGATGCCCCTTTGCTTCCTCTCCCAAAGCGCTTTACAGCCAATGAAGTGTTTTTCGAAGTGTACTCACTGTTGTAATGTGGGAAACGCGGCAGCCAATTTGTGCACAGCAAGCTCCCACAAACAACAGTGAGATAAATGACCAGCTCATCTGTAGCAACAGGGTACCAGCAACAAAAGAGAAAGCAGAAATCTTTCAAAAACATTTTTTTAAAGGCCATGGTCCCTGACACATGAGGAAGGACGATACAGGGAGAAGAATGTGAACATTTCGGGGTCAGCAAACTTGCATCTGAGTCAGAAGGTTGTGGGTTCAAGCCCCACTCCGGAGCTTGCATGTAATCCAATGCAGTACTGAGGGAGCCCCGCACTGTCGGAGGGGCAGTACTGAGGGAGCCCCACACTGTCGGAGGGGCAGTACTGAGGGAGCCCCACACTGTCGGAGGGGCAGTACTGAGGGAGCCCCACACTGTCAGAGGGGCAGTACTGAGGCAGTGCTGCATTGTCGGAGGGGCAGTACTGAGGGAGTCCCGCACTGTCGGAGGCGCAGTACTGAGGGAGCCCCACACTGTCGGAGGGGCAGTACTGAGGGAGCCCCGCACTGTCTGAGGGGCAGTACTGAGGGAGTGCTGCATTGTTGGAGCGGCAGTACTGAGGGAGAGCTGCACTGTCGGAGGGGCAGTACTGAGGGAGTGCCGCACTGTCGGAGGGGCAGTACTGAGGGAGTGCTGCATTGTTGGAGGGGCAGTACTGAGGGAGAGCCGCACTGTCGGAGGGGCAGTACTGAGGGAGTGCTGCTCTGTCAGAGGGGCAGTACTGAGGAGCGCTGCACTGTAGGAGGGGTAGTACTGAGGGAGCACGGCACTGTCGGAGGGACAGTACTGAGGGAGCGCGGCACTGTAGGAGGGGCAGTACTGAGGGAGCACGGCACTGTCGGAGGGACAGTACTGAGGGAGCGCGGCACTGTAGGAGGGGCAGTACTGAGGGAGCGCTGCACTGTCGGAGGGGGCAGTACTGAAGGAGAGCTGCACTGTCAGAGGGTCAGTACTGAGGGAGCGCTGCACTGTCGGAGGGGCAGTACTGAGGGAGCCCCGCACTGTCGGAGGGGCAGTACTGAGGGAGTGCTGCATTGTTGGAGGGGCAGTACTGAGGGAGAGCTGCACTGTCGGAGCGGCAGTACTGAGGGAGTGCTGCACTGTCGGAGGGGCAGTACTGAGGGAGTCCCGCACTGTCGGAGGGGCAGTACTGAGGGAGCCCCACACTGTCGGAGGGGCAATACTGAGGGAGCGCCGCACTGTAGGAAGAGCAGTACTGAGGGAGCACCACACTGTCAGAGGGACAGTGCTGAGGGAGCACCGCACTGTCGGAGGGGCAGTGCTGAGGGAGCGCTGCACTGTCGGAGGGGCAGTACTGAGGGAGCCCCGCACTGTCGGAGGGGCAGTACTGAGGGAGTGCTGCATTGTTGGAGGGGCAGTACTGAGGGAGAGCTGCACTGTCGGAGGGGCAGTACTGAGGGAGTGCTGCATTGTTGGAGGGGCAGTACTGAGGGAGAGCAGCACTGTCGGAGGGGCAGTACTGAGGGAGTGCCGCACTTTCGGAGGGGCAGTACTGAGGGAGCGCTGCATTGTCGGAGGGGCAGTACTGAGGGAGCCCTGCATTGTCGGAGGGGCAGTACTGAGGGAGCCCTGCACAGTTGGAGGGGCAGTACTGAGGGAGTGCCGCACTTTCGGAGGGGCAGTACTGAGGGAGTGCCGCACTGTCGGAGGGGCAGTACTGAGGGAGCGCTGCACTGTCGGAGGGGCAGTACTGAGGGAGCGCTGCACTATCGGAGGGGCAGTACTAAAGGAGTGCTGCACTATCAGAGGGGCCGTCTTGCGGATGAGACATTAAACTGAGGTTCTACCTGCCTCTTCAGGTGGATGTTAAAGAACCCTCGACACTATTGGAATTAAAGCTGGAAGCACGTCGATCTTATTGAACCTCTCTCTAATTTTAAGGACCTCTATCAGGTCACCCCTCGGTATTCTCCTTACGAGAGAAAATGACGCAGCCTTTTCTGTCGATCCTGACCATTACAACCTCTCTCACTATAGTTCCCCCGGTGTCCTGCCCAATACTTATCCCTCAACCAACATCACCATTATAGATTAAATGGTCTTCAGTCAATTTGCACAAAGAAATTGAGATAATGTGTTTGCCTACAAAACAGTGACTGCATTTCAAAGAGGAATGAATTGGTTGTGAAGGGCTTTGTGACATCCTGAGGATATAAGGCACGGTGGAACTGTTCGTTGTTTTTTCCATGTTACCCAACTTTAAGCAAAATCTCTGCAGGAGTGGCATTAACAGTAATGGGACATGACTGGCTGTAATAGGTTGTGGAGTGTCTGAGGACATCATTCAAACTTCCCAAGCTAGATGCGACTTATCTGCTGTCAATTCCAGATGGAAAAGCCGTGTCTAACGTTTAACATTTCCAGTGTTTGTATTTCACCGTCTGATGTCGCGTTGAGATAACCAAATGGCCACCCAAGCCTCCTCTCATTATGCTCCCAGTGGATCATAAAGGAGTTAGGAAAAACATTCTAATTTAAATAATGACTCACTGACTAGATAATGACACTCACAAGAAAGAAAGAATTGCATTTAGATAGCGCCTTTCATGACCACCGGACGACTCAAGGCACTTTACAGCCAATGAAGTACTTTTCAAATAAAAACAGAAAATGCTGGAAATCTCAGCGGGTCAGACAGGATCTGTGGAGAGAAACAGAGTTAATGTTTCAGGTCGATGACCCTTCGTCAGAACTGCTGAAGTACTTTTGGAGTGGAGTTACTGTTGTCTAAATCCTTCCTGCCAGGTTTAGAGAGGGGGAGTCAGTGCAGAGATAACTGGCAACGATGGAGGTGTTCTCAGTAATGAAGGAGAATTTTAACGCAAGGGGCCTGTGCCAGGGGTCATGTTAGTGGTTCATGCACAACAACAAGAAGAACCTGTACTTATATAGCGGCTATAAAGTCGTAAAATGTCCCGAGGCACTTCACAGGAGCATTATAAAACAACATTTTATATCGAGCCACATAAGGAGATATTGGGGCAGATGGAGGTAGGTTTTAAGGAGTGTTTTAAAGGATGAAAGCAACATGGCGAGGTGAAGAGGTTTAGGGAGGGAATTCCAGAGCTTTTGGTACCCTGTGACGCTGCTCCCATTTCACCTTTCCCCGATTTCCCTTTCCCGTTTCCCTTTCCCCCTTTCCTCATTTCACCTTTCCCCGTTTCCCCTTTAGCCATTTTCCCTTTCCTCATTTCACCTTTCCCCTTTCCCTGTTTCCCCATTTCCCTTTCCCCATTTCCTGTCTCCCCGTTTCCCGAGGGTACCAGACTGCCTGCTGGCAGCCCGGCCGAACCCGCGGGTATAATTGTCGGGCCATCAATAAAAACGAATATGGATTCGCCGGCAGTGCGACCTCCCGTTTAAGGGCGGACGTTCCCCCCCCCCACCCGGCCACACACCGCTTCCCGCTGGGGAAAGCTGTCAGTGGCACCGACCGGCAGCGACACTCTGGGGGGCTCGGAAAGTGGGTCGTCGTCGGTAAGGGGTCGGCATGTGCCTGACACAGTGGGGAAACGGCTCCCACCACTTCCGGAAGGGGGCGAATTTGGGATGGGTCGGCCCATCCGTCTGCCCCCGGTTGGAAAGGATTCTCCGCTCCATTCCCGCCTCCTTGAATGGAGGGGGGGGGGCAATTTTTGCCCCTGTGTCATTCGATGTAATATGTAAAAACCATCGCTGTTATACTGCTGTGGGGCTGTGCCAGAGTGGCATCTACAGAGGCCTGGGAGCGGGTCACACACCTGCCCTTCTCAGTACACAGAGAGCTGCCATAGAGAACCAAGGGCTGGTGCAGACTGTTGATGGGAAGCATGCTTTTCAAAACTTAAATGACCTGTAACTAGCGCTCCCATTTTCTCTCTGGTGGGAGGTGCTGGTAAGGTAAGGTGGGGGTGGGGGTCTGGTGGGGGTAGGGTGAGGGCAGGGTATGGGTGAGGTGGGGGGGGGTAGGGTGGGGGTGATGTGGGGGCAGGATGGTGGTGAGGTAGGGTGGGGGTGAGGTAGGGTGGGGGTGATGTGGGGGGGTAGGGTGGGGGTGCTGTGGGGGGGTAGGGTGGGGATGAGGTAGGGTGGGGTAGGGTGGGAGTGAGGCAGGGTGGGGGTGAGGTGGGGGGGTAGGGTGGGGTGAGGCAGGGTGGGGATGAGGTGGGGGGGTAGGGTGGGGTGAGGCAGGGTGGGGGTGAGATGGGGGGGTAGGGTGGGGGTGGGGTGGGGGTGAGGTGGGGGGGGTAGGGTGGGGGTGAGGTAGGTGGGGGATAGTGTGGGGGTGAGGTGGGGGGGTAGGGTGGGGGTGAGGTGGGGGGGCAGTGTGGGGTGAGGCAGGGTGGGGGTGAGGCGGGGTGGGGGTGAGGTAGGGTGAGGTAGGGTGGGGGTGAGGTAGGGTGGGGGGTAGTGGGGGGGTAGGGTGGGATGAGGCAGGGTGGGGGTGAGGCGGGGTGGGGGTGAGGTGGGGGGGGTAGGGTGGGGTGAGGTAGGGTGGGGGGTAGTGTGGGCGTGAGGTGGGGGGGTAGGGTGGGGTGAGGCAGGGTGGGGGTGAGGCGGGGTGGGGGTGAGGTGGGGGGTAGTGTGGGGGTGAGGTGGGGGGGTAGGGTGGGGTGAGGTAGGGTGGGGGTGAGGTGGGGGGATAGGGTGGGGGTGAGGTAGGGTGGGGGGTAGTGTGGGGGTGAGGTGGGGGGATAGGGTGGGGGTGAGGTAGGGTGGGGGGTAGTGTGGGGGTGAGGTGGGGGGGTAGGGTGGGGTGAGCAGTATTGGTAGGGATGGGAGAGGTTGGTGCTTGGAGTGGGGCCCCCCTCCATCGGGGCTGCTGGCACTGTCTGCACCCTTGCTCTCCATCTACTCTCTGCTTCCACTGTTCTCTCGGTTTACTGGAGCCTGTTGCATTGTATACATGCAGCCCATTCCACTTACCTGTTCCCCCATTAGCTCTTCCCACATTCCCACATTGCCACATCATAAAAGATCTTTTATTCCTTTGATTTATTTCAATTTGCCTCCTTTTGTTCCTGCACATAACACTTGTCCCTTTAACCATTTCCTGATCGTACTGTATCACTTTATTCTCCTCCTTTCCCATTGTGGGCTTTTCACCTTCTCCCTTTCCCTTGTTCTGCTCCTGCTAGATGCATCCTGGGCCAATATTTATCCTTCAGCCAGCATCACAAAAACAGATTATCTGGGCCATTATCACATTGCTGTTTGTGGGAGCTTGCTGTGCGCAAATTGGCTGCCGCGTTTCCCACATTACAACAAGTGACTGCAGCTCAGAAAAAGTACTTCATTGGCTGTAAAGCGTGTTGGGACATCTTGAGGCATGAAAGACGCTATATAAATGCAAGCCCTTTCTTAAATTGTGTTCCTCTGTAAAATCTTTCAGGATTGCGGAAACTAAAATAGAAAAGGCCGAAGATATCAGCAGCTCGAGTCTGCCCCACTCACCTGCTGATATTTTCGCCTTTTCTATTTTATTTTCCGATTTGCAGTGTTGTCTTTTTGTTTAAATGAGCAGAGTTGCCGGTAGAGGCTCAAACATGACCCTTATTGGGCTTTCCCAGTATCAGGACCACATCCCCTGGATGTCGAGATCTTGTGAATAAAGTGTAACGATCAATACAGCTTATCAGGCCGGTGTTCGCTGAGCAGCGTTTGATTGTCCTGGTTCCCTGTCAGTATACAGTCGCAGACTTTCAGCTGCCGTTCCTCATGTCTGCCAAATAATATCGTTAATCATTAAACCTGTAGTTCAGAGAGTTCTTATTGTCCTTTAACAAGATCGATATTCCTGCTGTGTGTTTAAGAGATATCCTGCAGCAGAATGTTTGCGGGATGACTCTGATGAAATGAGAGGTAATTCTGGCCCTGGGATGTTATATAATTCAGCAGGCAGACCTGAAGGCTTTCTATTTCATGGCAGGGGTTCTTTGCTCCATCTGAACTTGCGGTCGGTGTAGGAAAAGCACTCGCCGTGTCCCACAAAGATCCCGCGATCCCTGCAGCAAGACGTTCGGCTTTTCCGACGTGCAGTTGAAATCAGTGGAAGTTAACGGGGAATCCCCTAACTCGAGCTGCTGTGATGTCAACAAGCTGTTTAAGCAGCCAATCACAATGCAGAATTCTCACAGACCGAGAACCAGGAACATAAGAAATAGGAGCAGGAGTAGGCCATACGGCCCCTCGAGCCTGCCCCGCCATTTAATACGATCATGGCTGATCTGATCATGGACTTATGTTCACTTCCCCAGCCTGCTCCCCATAACCTCTTATGTTATGTTTAGAAGAACTCCACAAGACTGAGTACTGTAAGCTTAAACTGGTGTGACCTTAGTCTCTTTAATACAACTCCAGAGTGCCAAAGCAGCACGGCAGACAACCTTTTATACTCACTTGCACGAGGTGTGCAGGTGACCCTTGGGTCTCCAATAGATACGCCCTCTGGTGGCAAGTCTTACACAGTTACAATGTTTACATACATAACATTTTCTTCCTTTATCGGTTAAGAAACTGTCTATTTCTGTCTTAAATTTATTCAATGTCCCAGCTTCCACAGCTCTCTGAGACAGCCAATTTCACAGATTTACAACCCTCTGAGAGAAGAAATTTCTCCTCATCTCAGTTTTAAATGGGTGGGCCCTTATTCTAAGATTATGCCCCCTAGTTCTAATCTCACCCATCAGTGGAAACATCCTCTCTGCATCCACCTTGTCAAGCCCCCTCATAATCTTATACATTTCAATAAGATCACCTCTCATTCTTCTGAATTCTAATGAGTAGAGGCCCAAACTACTCAACCTTTCTTCATAAGTCAACCCCCTCATCTCCGGAATCAACCTAGTGAACCTTCTTTGAACTGCCTCCAAAGCAAGTATATCCCTTCGTAAATATGGAAATCAAAACTGCACGCAGTATTCCAGGTGTGGCCTCACCAATACCCTGTATAACTGTAACAAGACTTCCCTGCTTTTATATGCCATCCCATTTGCAATAAAGGCCAAGATACCATTGGCCTTCCTGATCACTTGCTGTACCTGCATACTAACCGATTCTGTTTCATGCACAAGTACCCCCAGGTCCCGCTGTACTGCAGCACTTTGCAATCTTTCTCCGTTTAAATAATAACTTGCTCTTTGATTTTTTTTTCTGCCAAAGTGCATGACCTCACACTTTCCAACAATTATACTCCCATCAGCCAAATTTTTGCCCATTCACTTAGCCTGTCCATGTCCTTTTGCAGATTGTTTGTGTCCTCCTCACACATTGCTTTTCCTCCCATCTTTGTATCGTCAGCAAACTTGGCCACGTTACACTCAGTCCCTTCTTCCAAGTCGTTAATATAGATTGTAAATAGTTGGGGTCCCAGCACTGATCTCTGCGGCACCCGACTGATTACTGATTGCCAACCCGAGAATGAACCATTTATCCTGGTTAGTTATTTCTGTTAGTTAGCCAATCCTCTATCCATGCTAATATATGATTTCACAGATTACACTGAATGTCAGCTTTGTGGGGGAGGGGCACAGCGCAGGCAGTGTCGGAGCAGTGAGTGACTGGTCACAACTTCAGGACTATCACGTGAGGATGTGCAAGTGCTGCATCCTGAAGTTGCGGTCAGTTTCAGAGGGGTAATAACAGCAAACGCTGTTCGATCGTCGTTATTACCCACCACAGATTCCGGGCCACGTTTAATCTTACTCGGTAAACCCGGTAGCAAAGTAGTGAAATATTAGCCATGGAAGTAAATCACTGAAACCCGTATCACTTCCGATAATATAGAGAAAACATTTATAAAAACCTCACCGTGTCTAATTTGCGGAATGGTTAAAAGAAACATGTCTGACAGGATGAGTCAGTAACTGTCAATGCGAATGGATCTGCTCCAGGTTGGAGACCAAAGTATTGTTTAATTTGTCTCAAAATGTGTAATTTCTGTATATACAACAACTTGCATTTCTTTAGCACCTTTAACATAGCAAAATGGCCCGAGGCACTGAACAGGCACTATCAAAGATTTTGGCACCGAGCCGCAGCAGTAGATATCAGGACAAAATCTTGGTCAAAGAGGTAGGTTTTAAGGAGTGTCTTAAAGAAGGAGTGAGAGGCAGAGAGGTTTAGGGAGGGAATTCCAGAACTTAGGGCCTTGGCAACAGAAGGCCACCAATGGAGGAGCGATTAAAATCAGGCATGTGCAAGGTGCCAGAATTATAGGAGTGCAGAGATCTTGGAAAGTTGTGGGGCTGGAAGAAGGTTACAGAGATAGGGAGCGTTGTAGGGCTGGAGGAGGTTACAGAGATAGGGAGGGTTGAAGGGGCTGGAGGAGGTTACAGAGATAGGGAGGGTTGTAGGGGCTGGAGGAGGTTACAGAGATAGGATGGGGTATTGGGGCTGGAGGAGGTTACAGAGATAGAGAGGTTTGTGGGGCTGGAGGAGGTTATGGAGATAGGGAGGTTTGTGGGGCTGGAGGAGGTTACAGAGATAGGGAGGCTTGTGGGGCTGGAGGAGGTTACAGAGATAGGGAGGGGTGTAGGGCTCAAGGAGGTTACAGAGATAGGGAGGGTTGTGGGACTGGAGGAGATTACAGAGATAAGGAGGGTTGTAGAGCTGGAGGAGGTTGCAGAGATAGGAAGGGGTGAGACTTTGGAGGGATTTGGAAACAAGGATGAGGATTTGAAAACTGAGGTGTTGTCGGCCCAAGAGCCAGTGTAGGTCAGCGAGCAAAAAGGGTGGTGGGTGAACGGGACTTGGACCAAGTTCGGACATGGGCAGCCGAGTTTTGGATGAGCTCAATTTTATGTAGGGTGGAAGATGGGAGGCCAGCCAGGAGTCATCATAGGCAGTCCCTCGGAATCGAGGAAGACTTGCTTCCACTCTAAAAGTGAGTTCTTAGGTGGCTGAACAGTCCAATACTGGAATTACAGGTGGGACAGACAGTGGTTGAGGGTAAGAGGTGGGTGGGACTGGTTTTCCGCATGCTCCTTCCACTGCATGCTCTCGGCAACGAGACTCAAGGTGCTCAGCGCCCTCCCGAATGCACTTCCTCCACTTAGGGCGGTCTTTGGCCAGTGACTCTCAGGTGTCGGTGGGGATGTTGCACTTTATCAGGAAGGCTTTGAGGGTGTCCGTGTAACGTGTCCTCTGCCCACCTTGGGCTCGTTTGCCGTGAAGGAGTTCCGAGTAGAGCGCTTGCTTTGGGAGTCTTGTGTCAGGCACGACGAACCGCGCTGTGGAACTGGAGCTGTGGGTGGATTCACTCTGGAGCATGCACGATGCTGAGAATGATGTGAATAGCACATTTAGTGAGTTGGTCTTACCACAGGTAAAGGGTACACAGCCAGATAGGGAATGGAAGACCAACAGGAAGAGCAGTGCAAGGAAGGTAGTGCAGGGGTCCCCTGTGGTCATCCTCTTGCAAAACAGATACACCGCTTTGGGTACTGGTGAGGGGGATGACTCATCAGGAGAGGACAGTAGCAGCCAGGTCCATGGCACCGTGGCTGGCTCTGCTGCACAGGAGGGCAGGAAAAAGATTGGGAGCGCGATAGTGATAGGGGATTCAATTGTAAGGGGAAAAGATGGGCGTTTCTGTGGCTGCAACCGAGACTCCAGGATGGTATGTTGCCTCCCTGGTGCAAGGGTCAAGGATGTCTCGGAGCGGGTGCAGGACATTCTGAAAAGGCAGGGTGAACAGCCAGTTGTCGTGGTGCATATAGGTACCAACGATATAGGTAAAAAACAGGATGAGGTCCTACGAGACGAATTTAGGGAAATTAGAAATTAAAAAGTAGGACCTCAAAAGTAGTAATCTCAGGATTGTCACCAGTGCCACGTGCTAGTCAGAGTAGGAATCGCAGGATAGCTCAGATGAATACGTGGTTTAGCAGTGGTGCAGAAGGGAGGGATTCAAATTCCTGGGACATTGGAACTGGTTCTGGGGGAGGTGGGACCAGTACAAACCGGACGGTCTGCACCTGGGCAGGACTGGAAGCAATGTCCGAGGGGGAGTGCTTGCTAGTGCTGTTTGGGAGGAGTTAAACTAATATGGCAGGGGGATGGGAACCTATGCAGGGAGACAGAGGGGAATAAAATGGAGACAGAAGTAAAAGATAGAAAGGAGAATAATAAAAGTGGAGGGCAGAGAAACCCAAGGCAAAAAACAAAAAGAGCCACTTTACAGCAGAATTCTAAAGGGTCAAAATGTGTTAAAAAGACAAGCTTGAAGGCTCTGTGCCTCAATGCGAGGTGTACTCGGAATAAGGTGGACGAATTAACTGCGCAGATAGCAGTTAACGGACATGATGTGATTGGCATCACAGAGACATGGCTCCAGGGTGACCAGGGCTGGGAACTCAACATCCAGGGATATTCAGCATTTAGGAAGGATAGACAGAAAGGAAAAGGAGGCAGGGTGGCGTTGCTGGTTAAAGAGGAAATTAATGCAATTGTAAGGAAGGACATTAGCTTGGATGATGTGGAATCGGTATGGGTGGAGCTACGAAATACCAAAGGGCAGAAAACGCTAGTGGGAGTTGTGTACAGGCCACCAAATAGTAGTAGTGAGGTTGGGGACAGCATCAAAGAAGGAATAAGGGATGTGTGCAATAAAGGTACAGCAGTAATCATGGGCGACTTTAATCTGCATATTGATTGGGCTAACCTAACTGTTGGCAATGCGGTGGAGGAGGATTTCCTGGAGTGTATTCGGAATGGTTTTCTCGACCAATATGTCGAGGAACCAACTAAAGAGCTGGCCATCCTAGACTGGGTGATGTGTAATGAGAAGGGACTAATTAGCAATCTTGTTGTGTGAGGCCCCTTGGGGAAGAGTGACCATAATATGGTAGAATTCTTTATTAAGATGGAGAGTGACAAAGTTAATTTAGAAACTAGGGTCCTGAACTGAAGGAAAGGTAACTTTGATGGCATGAGGCGCGAATTGGCTAGATTGGATTGGCAAATGATACTTAAAGGGTTGATGATGGATAGGCAATGGCAAACCTTTAAAGATCATATAGACGAACTTCAACAATTGTACATCCCTGTCTGGAGTAAAAATAAAAGGGGGAAGGTGACTCAACCGTGGCTAACAAGGAAAATTAAGGATAGTGTTAAATCCAAGGAAAAGGCATACAAACAACTTTCCGGAAATAAAAGGGGTCAGAGGGTCTAGTAAGAAGGAGGAACTGAGGGAAATCCTTATTAGTCGGGAAATTGTGTTGGAGAAATTGATGAGATTGAAGGCCGATAAATCCCCAGGGCCTGATGGACTGCATCCCAGAGTACTTAAGGAGGTGGCCATGGAAATAGTGGATGCATTGACAGTCATTTTCCAACATTCCATTGACTCTGGATCAGTTCCTAACGAGTGGAGGGCAGCCAATGTAATCCCACTTTTTAAAAAAGGAGGGAGAGAGAAAACAGGGAATTATAGACCGGTCAGCCTGACATCGCTAGTGGGTAAAATGATGGAATCAATTATTAAGGATGTCATAGCAGCGCATTTGGAAAGAGGTGACATGATAGGTCCAAGTCAGCATGGATTTGTGAAAGGGAAATCATGCTTGACAAATCTTCTGGAATTTTTTGAGGATGTTTCCAGTAGAGTGGACAAGGGAGAACCAGTTGAAGTGGTGTATTTGGACTTTCAGAAGGCTTTCGACAGGGTCCCACACAAGAGATTAATGTGCAAAGTTAAAGCACATGGGATTGGGGGTAGTGTGCTGATGTGGATTGAGAACTGGTTGTCAGACAGGAAGCAAAGAGTAGGAGTAAATGGGTACTTTTCAGAATGGCAGGCAGTGACTAGTGGGGTACCGCAAGGTTCTGTGCTGGGGCCCCAGCTGTTTACATTGTACATTAATGATTTAGACGAGGGGATTAAATGTAGTATCTCCAAATTTGCGGATGACACTAAGTTGGGTGGCAGTGTGAGCTGCGAGGCGGATGCTATGAGGCTGCAGAGTGACTTGGATAGGTTAGGTGAGTGGGCAAATGCATGGCAGATGAAGTATAATGTGGATAAATGTGAGGTTATCCACTTTGATGGTAAAAACAGAGAGACAGACTATTATTTAAACGGTGACAGATTAGGAAAAGTGGGGGTGCAACGAGACCTGAGTGTCATGGTACATCAGTCATTGAAGGTTGGCATGCAGGTACAGCAGGCGGTTAAGAAAACAAATGGCATGTTGGCCTTCATAGCGAGGGGATTTGAGTACAGGGGCAGGGAGGTGTTACTACAGTTGTACAGGGCCTTGGTGAGGCCACACCTGGAGTATTGTGTACAGTTTTGGTCTCCTAACTTGAGGAAGGACATTTTTGCTATTGAGGGAGTGCAGCGAAGGTTCACCAGACTGATTCCCGGGATGGCGGGACTGACATATCAAGAAAAACTGGATCAACTGGGCTTGTATTCACTGGAGTTCAGAAGAATGAGAGGGGATCTCATAGAAACGTTTAAAATTCTGACGGGTTTCGACAGGTTAGATGCAGGAAGAATTTTCCCAATGTTGGGGAAGTCCAGAACCAGGGGTCACAGTCTAAGGATAAGGGGTAAGCCATTTAGGACCGAGATGAGGAGAAACTTCTTCACCCAGAGAGTGGTGAACCTGTGGAATTCTCTACCACAGAAAGTTGTTGAGGCCAATTCACTAAATATATTCAAAAAGGAGTTAGATGTAGTCCTTACTACTAGGGGGATCAAGGGGTATGGTGAGAAAGCAGGAATGGGGTACTGAAATTGCATGTTCAGCCATAAACTCATTGAATGGCGGTGCAGGCTCGAAGGGCCGAATGGCCTACTCCTGCACCTATTTTCTATGTTTCTATAAATTAGCGAGAAAAAGTAGCAAGCCGGAGGACTGGGAGAAATTTAGAATACAGCAGAGGAGGATAAAGGGCTTAATTAAGAGTGGGAAAATAAAGTACGAGAGGAAGCTTGCCAGAAACATAAAAAATGACTGCAAAAGCTTCTATGTGAAGAGAAAAAGATTAGTGAAGACAAACATTGGTCCCTTGCAGTCGGATTCGGGTGAATTTATAATGGGGAACAAAAAAATGGCAGACTAATTGACCAAGTACTTTGGTTCTGTCTTCACAAAGGAAGGCACAAATAACCTTCCTGATGTACTAGGGGTCCGAAGGTCTAGTGAGAAGGAGGAACTGAAGGATATCCTTATTAGGCAGGAAATTGTGTTAGGGAAATTGACGGGATTGAAGGTCGATAAATCCCCAGGACCTGAAGACCGATAAATCCCCAGGGCCTGATAGTCTACATCCCAGAGTACTTAAGGAAGTGACTCGAGAAATAATATATGCATTGATGATAATTTTCCAACAGTCTATCGACTCTGGATCAGTTCCTATGGACTAGAGCGTTGCTAATGTAACACCACTGTTTAAAAAAGGAGGGAGAGAGAAAACGGGTAATTATAGACCAGTTAGCCTGACCTCAGTAGTGGGGAAAATGTTGGAATCAATCATTAAGGATGAAAAAAGCAGCACATTTGGAAAGCAGTGATAGGATTGGTCCAAGTCAGCGTGGATTTATGAAGGGGAAATCATGCTTGACAAATCTTCTGGAACTTTTTGAGGATGTAACTACTAGAGTGGACAGGGGAGAACCAGTGGATGTGGTGTATTTGGACTTTCAAAAGGCTTTTGACAAGGTCTCACACAAGAGATTGGTGTGCAAAATCAAAGCACGTGGTATTGGGGGTAATGTACTGACGTAGATAGAAAACTGGTTGGCAGACAGGAAGCAGAGAATCGGGATAAACGGGTCCTTTTCAGAATGGCAGGTAGTGACGAGTGGAGTGCCGCAGGGCTCAGTGCTGGGACCCCAGCTCTTTACAATATATATTAATGATTTGGATGATAGAATTGAATGTAATATCTCCAAGTTTGCAGATGACACTAAACTGGGTGGCGGTGTGAGCTGTGAGGAGGATGCTAAGAGGCTGCAGGGTGATTTGGACAAGTTAGGCGAGTGGGCAAATGGCAGATGCAGTATAATGTGGATAAATGTGAGGTTATCCACTTTGGGGACAAAAACACGGGCAGAATATTATCTGAATGGCGGCAGATTAGGAAAAGGGGAGGTGCAACAAGACCTGGGTGTCATGATTCATCAGTCATTGAAGGTTGGCATGCAGGTACAGCAGGCGGTGAAGAAGGCAAATGGTATGATGGCCTTCATAGCTAGGGGATTTGAGCATAGGAGCAGGGAAGTCTTACTGCAGTTGTACAGGGCCTTGGTGAGCCCCACCTGGAATATTGTGTTCAGTTTTGGTCTCCTAATCTGAGGAAGGACGTTCTTGCTATTGAGGGAGTGCAGCGAAGGTTCACCAGACTGATTCCTGGGATGGCAGGACTGACATATGAGGAGAGACTGGATCAATTGGGCCTTTATACACTGGAGTTTAGAAGGATGAGAGGGGATCTCATAGAAACATATAAAATTCTGACGGGACTGGACAGGTTAGATGCAGGAAGAATGTTCCCGATGTTGGGGAAGTCCAGAACCAGGGGACATAGTCTTAGGATAAGGGGTAAGCCATTTAGGACTAAGATGAGGAGAAATTTCTTCACTCAGAGAGTTGTTAACCTGTGGAATTACCTACCGCAGAGAGTTGTTGATGCCAGTTCATTGGATATATTCAAGAGGGAGTTAGATATGGCCCTTGCGGCTAAAGGGATCAAGAGGTATGGAGAGAAAGCAGGAACAGGGTACTGAAGGAATGATCAGCCATGATCTTATTGAATGGTGGTGCAGGCTCGAAGGGCCGGATGACCGTCTCCTGCACTCATTTTCTATGTTTCTATGTCTATGTGAACAATGTGGCCTGTCCAGCAGAGCTGATCGAATGTGGTCAGTGCTTCGATACTGGGGATGTTGGCCTGGCTGAGGATGTTAATGTTGGTGCGTCTGACCTCCCAGGGGATTTGCAGGATCTTGCGGAGAGATTGTTGGTGATATTTCTCCAGCGATTTGAGGTGTCTACTGTACATGGTCCATGTCTCTGAGCCATACAGGAGAATCTAGGGACTGAAATGAAACATTCTGAATTACTCCTGGAGCCCTTTGGGCCTTTCCCTTGGGGGTTCGAGTGCGATGTGCTTTTATTTATTTTGCAGAAAATGTTATTTGCTTTGTTGTGTTTAAACCAACTTCCTCCTTTCTGGAAATCAGGAGACGATCTCAGGTGCCACATTTTTCAACTGAATTACCCACGGGAGGGATGAGTCACAAGGAGCCCGAGCATAAATTGGTGGCTGTTGATGGAGCAGGAATGAGTCCCTCCCTGATATGTCAGTATAGACCTGGCAGTCTCCCAAAGATTGTGCAGGAACAGAAGGCTCTTCATTAATAAGTGTATATTCTGTGAGCTTGGACAAAAGAGAAACAGAATCATCTGAAAGTGAAGTACTGAGTTGTTCCAAAAGAGATTGGATGTTGAGGCGGAGGTGGAAAAAACCTTCCCCAAGTTCAAGAGGGATGAGGTCCTACAGGCAGAGTTTAGGGAGCTAGGAGAGAGATTAAAAAGTAGGACCTCAAAAGGTAGTAATCTACGGATTACTCCCGGTGCCATGAGCTAGTGAGTACAGAAATAGGAGGATAGAGCAGATGAATGCGTGGCTGGAGAGATGGTGCAGGCGGGAGGGCTTTAGATTCCCGAAGCATTGGGACCGTTTCTGGGGGAGTTGGGACCTGTACAAACCGGACGGGTTGCATCTCAACAGAGCCGGGACCAGTATCCTCGCGAGAGGGGTTTTCTAGTGCTGTTGGGAAGGGTTTCAACTAGCCTGGCAGGTGGATGGAAACCTGACAATAGAGTCAGTAGGGAGGGGAATAAAGCTGGAATTAGAAAGCAAAAATGTAGAAAGTGAGTTTGAAGGACAGAGGAAACGAGCAGGAAAAAAGCAGCCGATTTAAAACTGAGATGAGAAGGAATTTTTTCTCTGAGGATTGTAAATCTGTGGAATTCTCTGCCCCAGAGAGCTGTGGAAGCTGGGTCATTGAATAAATTTAAGACAGAGATAGACAGTTTCTTAACCGATAAGGGAATAAGGGGTTGTGGGGAGTGGGCAGGGAAGTGAACCCGAGTCCATGATCAGATCAGCCATGATCGTATTAAATGGCAGAGCAGGCTCGAGGGGCTATATGGCCTACTCCTGCTCCTATTTCCTATGTTCTTATTAAAGGGTAAAAACAAATTTATAAGCTCTTTGTCTAAATGCACGTAGCATTTGTAACAAAATAGATGAGTTGACGGCACAAATAGATACAAATGGGTATGATCTGATAGCCATTTCAGAAACGTGGTTACAAGGTGTCCAGGACTGGGAACTAAATATTCAGGGGTATTTGATAATTCGGAAGGACAGACAGAAAGGAAAAGGAGGTGGGGTAGCACTGTTAATAAAGGATGGGATCAGTGCATTAGTGAGAAATGTTATTGGCTCAGAAGATCAGGATGTTGAATCAGTTTGGGTGGAGATAAGGAATAATAAGGGGGAAAAGTCACTGGTGGGTGTCGTCTATAGGCCCCCTAACAGTAGCTACATTGTTGGATTGTTGGACAGAGTATGAATCAAGAAATAATGGAGGCTTGTAATAAAGGAACGACAATAATCATGGGCGATTTTAACCTTCATATTGATTGGACAAAGCAAATTGGCCAGGGTAGCCTTGAGGAGGAGTTTATAGTGTATCCGGGATAGTTTCCTTGAACAATACGATGCGGAACCAACCAGAGATCAGGCTATCTTAGATCTAGTACTGTGTAATGAGGCAGGATTAATAAACGATCTCCTAATAAGAGATCCTCTAGGAATCAGTGATCATAATATGGTTGAATTTCAAATTCAGTTGGAGGGTGAGAAAGTTGGTTCCGAAACCAGTGTCCTAAGCTTAAATAAAGGAGACTACAAATATATGAGGGCAGAGTTGGCTAAAGTGGACTGGGAAAATAGAATAAAGAATGGGACGGTTGATGAATAGTGGCAGACATTTGAGGAGATATTTCATAACTCTCAACAAAAATATATCCCAATGAGAAGGAAATAAGGGAGGGTATCAAATTGAAAACAAAGGCATACAATGTGGCCAAGACTAGTGGGAGGCCAGAGGATTGGGACATTTTTAAAAGCCAGCAGAGAACGACTAAAAAAACGATTGAGGGAAGATAGATTATGAAAGTAAACTAGCACAAAACATAAAAACAGATAGTAAGTTTCTACAGGTACATAAAAAGAAAAACAGTGGCTAAAGTAAATGTTGGTCCTATAGAGGATGAGACTGGGGAATTAATAATGGAGAACAGGGAAATGGCAGAGACATTGAACAAATATTTTGTATCGGTCTTCACGGTAGAAGACACTAAAAACATCCCAATAGTGTATAATCAAGGGGCTATAGGGAGGGAGGAACTTAATACAATCACTATCACTAATGAAGTATTACTCGGTAAAATAATGGGACTAAAGGCAGACAAGTCCCCTGGACCTGATGCCTTACATCCTAGGGTCTTAAGAGAAGTGGCTGCAGAGATAGTGAATGCATTGGTTGTAATCTACCAAAATTCCCTGGATTCTGAGACAGGTCCCAGCAAATTGGAAAACTGCAAATGTAATGCCCCTATTTAAAAAAGGAGGCAGACAAAAAGCAGGAAACTATAGACCTGTTAGCCTAACATCTGACGTTGGGAAAATGCTGGAGTCCATTATTAAGGAAGCAGTAGCAGGACATTTGGAAAATCATGATTCAATCAAGCAGAGTCAGCATGGTTTTTTGAAAGGGAAATCATGTTTGACAAATTTGCTGGAGTTCTTTGAGGATGTAACGAGCAGGGTGGATAAGGGGGAACCAGTGGATGTGTATCTGGATTTCCAGAAGGCATTCGATAAGGTGCCACATAAGAGGTTACTGCACAAGATAAAAGTTCACGGGGTTGCCGGCAATATATTAGCATGGATAGAGGGTTGGCTAACTAACAGAAAACAGAGAAGTCGGGATAAATGGGTCATTTTCCGGTTGGCAAACAGTGACTAGTGTGGTGCCGCAGGGATCGGTGCTGGGACCTTAACTATTTACAATCTATATTAATGACTTGGATAAAGGGACTGAGTGTAATGTAGCCAAGTTTGCTGATGATACAAAGATGGGTGGGAAAGCAAATTGTGAGGAGGACACAAAAAATCTGCAAAAGGACATAGACAGGCTAAGTGAGTGGGCAAAAATTTGGCAGATGATGTATAATGTGGGAAAATGTGAGGTTATCCACTTTGGCAGAAATAATAGAAAAGCAAATTATAATTTAAATGGAGAAAAATTGCAAAGTGCTGCAGTACAGAGAGATCTGGGGCTCCTTGTGCATGAAACACAAAAAGTTAGTATGCAGTTACAGCAAGTAATCAGGAAGGCAAATGGAATGTTGACCTTTATTGCAAGGGGGATAGAGTATAAAAGCTGAGAAGTCCTGCTACAACGGTACAGGGTATTGGTGAGGCCACACCTGGAGTACTGTGTACAATTTTGGTCTTCGTATTTAAGGAAAGATATACTTGCATTGGAGGCTGTTCAGAGAAGGTTCACTAGGTTGATTCTGGAGATGTGGGGGTTGACTTATGAGGATAGGTTGAGTAGGTTGGGCCCTATACACATTGGAGTTCAGAAGAATGAGAGGTGATCTTATTGAAACCTATAAGATAATGAAGGAGCTCGACAAGGTGGATGCAGAGAAGATATTTCCACTCATGGGAGAAACTAAAACTAGGGGACATAGTCTTAGAATAAGGGGCCACCCATTTAAAACTGAGATGAGGAGAAATTTTTTCTCTGAGGGTTGTAGATCAATGTAATTCTCTGCCGCAAAGAGCTGTGGAGGCTGGGTCATTGAATATATTTAAGATGGAGATAGATATATTTTGGAGCAATAAGAGAGTAAAGGGTTAAGGGGAGAGAGCAGGGAGATGGAGCTGAGTCCATGATCAGATCAGCCATGATTGTATTGAATGGCGGAGCAGGCTCGAGGGGCCAAATGGCCTACTCCTGCTCCTATTTCTTATGTTCTTAAGAGTGTGAGCGAGAGTTGTTGATTAACCCAGACTTCCTGAGGAACTGAAGTAGAAGAGAATTCTGTCCAGAACAAAAGGAATATGAAAATCAGGCGAACTTTTGACAGCTCCACCACCTGCTCCATCAACTTACCCAAATGAAATGATCACAAACTGTGATAGAGGCAGGAACCAGGGATAGCGTGCCAGAGCCATAGTGGGAGACAGAAACATAGAAAAATAGGTCCAGGAGTAGGCCATTCGGCCCTTCGAGCCTGCACCGCCATTCAATAAGATCATGGCTGATCATTCCCTCAGTGCCCCTTTCCTGCTTTCTCTCCATACCCCTTGATCCCCTTAACCGTAAGAGCCATATCTAACTCCCTCTTGAATATACCCAGTGAACTGGCATCAACAACTCTCTGAGCAGAGAATTCCACAGGTTAACAACTCTCTGAGTGAAGAAGTTTCTCCTCATCTCAGTCCTAAATGGCTTACCCCTTATCCTCTGTCCCCTGGTTCTGGACTTCCCCAACATCGGGAATATTCTTCCCGCATCTAACCTGTCCAATCCCGTCAGAATCTTATATGTTTCTATGAGATCCCCTCTCATACTTCTAAACTCCAGTGAATAAAGGTCAAGTTGATCCAGTCTCTCCTCATATGACAGCCCAGCCATCCCTGGAATCAGTCTGGTGAACCTTCGCTGCACTCCCTCAATAAGCAAGAACGTCCTTCCTCAGACTTGGAGACCAAAACTGAACACAATATTCCAGGTGAGGGCTCACTAAGATCCTGTACAACTGCAGTAAGACCTCCCTGCTTCTATATTCAAATCCCCTAGCTATGTAGGCCAACATATCATTTGCCTTCTTTACCGCCTACTGTACCTGCGTGCCCACTTTCAGTGACTGATGAACCATGACACCCAGGTCTCGTTGCACCTCCCCTTTTCCTAATCTGCCGGCATTCAGATAATATTCTGCCTTTGTGTTTTTGCCACCAAAATGGATAACCTCACATTTATCCACATTATGCTGCATCTGCCATCCATTTGTCCACTCACCTAACCTGTCCAAGTCACCCTGCAGCCTCTTAGCGTCCTCCTCACAGCTCACACCGCCACCCAGTTTAGTGTCATCTGCAAACTTGAGTGGAGGATAAACAGGAAAGGAAAGGGAGAGGAATAGAGACAGGTGCAGGGAGAGGGGGGCAAATTTTATTTTGTCCGTGAGCACCGCGTTAACCTAGTTTAACTCGTTTACATATGGAAAAATGTTTGCCTTGCTATGTGGCCATTTACCTTCAAGTTGCCACCCTCCTCCCATTAGGCTGGCTCTCACCACAAGGCCCAAACAGCGATATATCATTATGTAAATGAGCTGACCACAGAGCATTGAATACAGTTACCTCATTGCATATTTCTGGTTCAATCCACACAAGCAACCAACCATCTTAACTACACCAGCATCAGAACTACACTACCACAAACCGACTAATGGGACTTTTATTTACAGTGAGTGTTCTCAACTGATTGTGGTATATCCGTTAGTTAACTTGAGCAGACCATATACTTTTTTAATGTTGAAGGACACAGTGGGGCAAAACTGCCCTTTTTTTGTAGCCCCATCAGCGCCTCCAGGTGGCTGCTGCATTTACATCATCGACATGTGCGTCGACCCGCTGGGGAAATTTCCCCGCGGGCAGCGAGGATGGCGGACACCTGCCGTCAGGGAGCCCCTTAAAGGGAAGGCCATTTGTGAGGTGCTCCAGCATACTTTTCTGTCGGCCCGACAATGGTGGCCCTTGCCTCGACCGGGTTGCCATTTCTGCAGCCTGGCGCTCCATTTTGGGTTTTGGCCCGGTCGAAGGTGCCCCTGGTGGCCACCAAAGGGACTGCAAAGCGTGCAGAGTAGTGCTGACCGGCGAGCACCTACCTTGCCGGCAGGGTGCTGGGCTCCGGAGCATGTACCACCCCAGGGGCGCCCCCTACACGGACGCAAAGAGCTTCCGATAGCGCTCCGCCTCCGTTGAGGGGGGAAAGGGCTGAATTCCAGGCTGGGCGATAAACGTCCCCGAAGGTTACCACCTCCATACAGGGCTCGGGGCAATTTCGCCCCCAGTATGTTTACTGGAGGTGAAGATATTTAGGAAGAATGTCAAGGCCTTGGCGAGCGTGCAGAGGTGATTTACTAGAATGGTACCAGGGATGTGTGAGAACACCACTGTAGGTCAGGGCTGTAAATAGAGCTGGAGTGCTGTGTCCTGGAACATCGCGGGCCGTCCCGACCTGTGTGAGAATATTCAAAAAGGAGTTAGATGTAGTCCTTACTACTAGGGGGATCAAGGGGTATGGCAAGAAAGCAGGAATGGGGTACTGAAGTTGCATGTTCAGCCATGAACTCATTGAATGGCGGTGCAGGCTCGAAGGGCCGAATGGCCTACTCCTGCACTTATTTTCTTTGTTTCTATGTTTCTGGAACACCACCGCAGGTCAGGGCTATAAATAGAGTTGGAGCACCGGGCCCTGGAACATCGTGGGCGAAGGTGCAGCGAATGAGGGTACAGGGCCCAGAAGAGCCGAGGGCCCGGGGGCAGCATGGACCAGCCCACACTGTGATATGTGCGCGCACTCGGTCCGTGCAGCACAGCAGGTCTCCAGTCGTCCTGGTTAATCCTTGACACTGGATAAAGGCCTATCTCTGTCAAGCCCGTGTGGTGGCTGATATGCAACGGTCACCACATGTTAAAAAAATCCACGCACAGGCATCTTCCACCCCCTCAATTGGTGTTTAGGACTGGAACATCAGGTCCTTCATTGAAACATCTGTGAACTCGTGAAAGCAAGTCATCCTCGTTCAAGGGACAGCCTATGATGACCAGGGATGAGGGATTTCAGTTATGTGGAGAGACTGAAGAAGCTGGGATTGTTCTTAGAGCAGAGAAGGTTAAGGGGAGATATAATAGAGGTGTTTAAAATTAGAGAGGGTCTTGGTGGAGTAGATAAGAAGAAACTGTTTCCAGTGACAGGAGGGTCGGTAACCAAAGGACACAGATTAAGATAATTGGCAAAGAACCGGGGGCGGAGATGAGGAGAATCTTTTTTACGCAGTGAGTTGTGGATCTGGAACGCACTGCCTGAAAGCGTGGTCGGAGCATATTTAATAGTAACTTTCAAATGGGAATTTCAAAATAATTGTGTGTGTATATATTAACTGTTTTACTTATAACAATTAAGTCTGGTGTGTTGTGCGGCTGTTTGTAGAAGGTGGAATGGGAGGATATACTTAAAAATGAAAAGTTTTGCAGGGCTATGGAGAAAGAGCAGGGGGATTGGGACTGATTGGAGAACCACACCAGAGAGCCGGCACAGGCACGATGGGGCGAATAGCCTCCTTCTGTGCTGCATCATTCTATACTGTGTGGAAGGTGATTAACTTTTCTATCCTCCTTTTTTAAAGGGCACCTCTGATGCCTGGTCGTCTCTGGATGTTACAAGCTCCAGCCAGTTGAAAGACACAATGCGCACGGATGATGCTTCACGCTCTCAGAATGTAGACCGTAAAATGCAGGATGAACAAAGCAATGTGACTTCTCACCCACTTTTAGACCAGAATCGCCAGTGATCTCTCGAGCGCAAATTGGAGGTGCTCGGGTCTAAATAAAACAGTGAAACCAGTAGAGTGACAAAGCATTGAATGCGAAAGCGCGAGAAGCAATCGGGAGAGATTTAACTATCATCCAGAAATAAATGCTGGAATTATGCTGAATCAAATGTGAACAATTGCTTTGTGTAGTGAAGTGAATATATAGTTTCATTTTCAAAGTCCATTCAATCCCATCGAGAACTGGGTGCCTGTGAATAACAGTGTCATTTCATGTGGCTTCAAAGGTCATATTCCGGCTGAACCTGAAATTGATCAGAGTTCCCCAATGTTCGAGTTCCCATGTCACCTGGTTTGACCAACATGTAGATGTGCATTAAAAGTGATGCAAGAACTCCTATTTAGCATGACTCTTAGAACGTCTACCCTCCCAAAATGGATTAGCAAACATTATCATAAAGCTGTAGGTGGGGGTGGGGCAATTTTGCTTTTTAATGACTTATTCAAATCATTATCAATGAACTTGTGCAGCGGCACAGTCAAATTATATAATTTAAACTTACAAAGAACCTTGGTTAGACCACACTACTGTCCACAGTTCTGGTCTCTATATTATAAAAAGGATATAGAGACACTACTGAAGGTGTAAGAAAGATCTACGAGCGTGATACCAGAACTGAGAGATTATATCCATCAGGAAGACTGAACAGATTGGGGCTTTTTTCTCTAGAAAAGGGAACACTGAGGGGTGACCTCGAGGTCTTTAAAATTGTGGAGGGGTTCGATAGGGTAGACGTGGGGTAAAGGCCATGAATATAAGATAGCCACCAATAAATCCAATAAGGAATTCAAGAGAAACTTCTTTGCCCTGAGAGTGGTGAGAATGTGGAACTCGCTACCACAGGGAGTGGTTGAGGTGAATAGCTTCGATGCATTAAAGAGGAAGCTCGATAAGTACATGAGGGAGAAAGAAATAGAAGGATAGGGATAAATGAAGCAAGGTAGTGCAGAGCATAAATCCCGGCATGGACCTGTTGGGCCGAATGGCCTGTTTCTGTGCTGTACATTCCATGTAATATTAAAAAGTGAGCATTTACTCCTTCCAGTCCTGGTGTTGGAGAGTTGGAGAATGGAAAGATGTTGAAGTATTACCACAACAGTGAATCCCTCAATTGAACGCAGACAGGGAGAACTGCTGGAGAGAAGGAGTGGGAACTCCCTTTATTACTCTTGAAGCATCCATATTCCGAGCTGAGTGGCTCCAAATAGTAGCTGGCTTGGAGCCGCCAAAGATAAGACTCGGGCTGTGAAGCTTGGTGTGTGCTGTAGTGACGTTGCTGCTTGGAGGCGGGGGAAGAGACAAGGCAGAAGTGAACCTTTAGATGGGACAGAAGTGGTAATAATGAAATGAAAATCTGTGCTCGTTTCACCGTGAGGCATGTCCTTATACATACGTGTCTATGCAGACACCTTGCACCATTCCCTGGCATTTTTTGACACTTCGCTTGATTTTGCCAGACTGTTTGACACTGCTGTCTTTGGGGGATTTCTCGTGTGTTGAAAAGGTGCTGCAAAAGTAGCTCACGCACCACTCCCAGCAGTCAGCGTGGAGATTCCAGACCAGCACCTGCAGGACCAGCAGAATGTGGCAGATCGTGCGTGAAGCTGGTCCATGGCTAAAATACTCGCTGCACTCCAATGTTGATGGTGCTTTTTCAGACAGAGAATGACGCACAGGTTGTGGGAATGGAAAATTCTAATGGTGAAATGTAATAGTATCCTTTTTATTTAGAGAAGGCTAGGTGAGGGGCTAAGACCCTCTGTGGGGTTGAAAATATCAAGATAAATCAAGAATTAGGTGATGCCACAAATTTGGTGGATTGTAAATGTTCTTGGTATTCTCAGTTGCTCGGGTTTTAGGAACAATAACTGTTCCGAGTGAAATGACAGTAAACGATTATGAGCTGAACTCCTACTGTGACGATTTACAGCACTGTTGTGCTCATTATTTAAGGCCAATGAAAAGAAGGAAGATACATGGAGACAGGAAGCAAATGCAAAAAAAAACACAAGATGTAATACTTTCTAAATGGTGAAAAGCTAGAAACTGTGGCGGTCCAGCGAGACTTGGCGGTATGAAGTGACTTGGTGATCCAGGGTACATAGATCATTACAATGTCATGGACAGCTACAGAAAATCATCAAAAAAGCTAATGGGATGTTGGCCTTTATAGCCAGTGGACTAGAATACAAGGGGGTAGAAGTTATGCTACAGCTATACAAAGCCCTGGTTAGACCACACCTGGAGCACTGTGAGCAGTTCTGGGCCCCACACCTTAGGGAGTGTATATTGGTCTTGGAGGGAGTGCAGCGTAGGTTTACCAGAATGATACCTGGACTCCAAGGGTTAAATTACGAGGAGAGATTACACAAACTAGGGCTGTATTTCCTGGAGTTTGGAAGGTGAAGGGGTGATTTAATTGAAGTTTTCAAGATGTTAAGGGGAACTGATGGGGTAAAGAGAGAGAGACTATTTCCGCTGGTGGGGGATTCCAGGACTAGGGGGCAGAGTCGAAAAATTAGAGCCAGGTCGTTCAGGACTGAAGTTGGGAAACACTTATACAGACAAAAGATGGGAGAAGTTTGGAATTTCCTTCTGCACAGGGCAGTTGATGTTAAGTAAATTGTTAGTTTTAAATCTGAGATGGATAGATTTCTGTGAACCAAAGATATTAAACTATATGGGGCAAAGGCGGGTATGTGCAATTAGGTCGCAGATCAGCCATGATCTCATTGAAGGGCAAAAGAGGCTTGAGGGGCTGAATGACCTGGGCAAGAGAAAAATGAAACCTGGATAAGTTTAAAAAGTAGCCCCAAGTTTTCGACAATTCAGTTCAGCATTTAAATCAACACCATTCAGTATGTTGTTTCACAATGTCCCCACGAGAGAGGGAATGTGCTTAATTAGTTTGTATCTGTTTTTACAGAGGATCAAAGTGGGACTGATGGAGGACCTGAGCAGTGTGGAGATAAATATTCATGAACCATATCACTGAGACGAGAGGTAATGGGGTCCCAAAGGTCTGGATCCCATATAGTGGAGGAGGTTGGGGAGTAGATGGCTCACAGGCTAAAAGCATGGCAAGTGGCAGATGTTACACCTCTTCAAAAAAAAAATAATCCAGAAATTGTCTGGCAATTAGTCCTACCTCAGCTCTGGGGAAGTCTTTATAGACTCCATAGATGGTATGAAATTAGTGAGCAAGTGTCAGAATGGTATGGGCTAACCAGGAACAGTCAGCATGGATTTGTAAAGGACAGGTAATGTTTGAATTTTTAAAGAAATCACAAAATGAACAGATTAAGCAAATGTGAAGGAATGCTTTATATATGGATTTTCAAAAGGGATTTGACAAAGGTGTCAACTTAGACTTGTTACAAATATTATGGCGCATAGTACTAAAGGGAATGTAGTGGCAGGAATCGAGGGATGGCTGGAGAACAGAAAGCACAGAGTAGGGGCAAATGGGTGTTTTATGTTGGTGGGTGCTGTTGTGTCCCAGGAAGTGCTTATATAATGATTCAAACATGGGCACAAGAGGATGGTATCAAAATGTGCTGCATGACAAACTGAGGAAGATTGCAAGAGGACAAGGACAGATTAGAGTGGGCAGATAGGTGGCCGATGCAGTTCAATACAAAGAAATGCAAAGTATATATTTTGGAAAAAAGAGTGAAAGGAAGCATATCCTAAATGGTAAGACCCTTACACTAGATGTATAGAAAGAGCTAGGGCTGCAGTTAACAGATCTTGAAAATGGGAATTCAGGTAACAAGGGACATAAATAGGTAAGTAAGATTCTGGGTTATAGTATGTAGAGGTATTGAATGTTAAAACATGAAAGAGATATTGCACTACTGCCAGATATTAAGCTGTTAAAAAAGCATCCAGGAACCTTGGGATAGAGTACAAAAACAAGGAAGTTATGCTAACCCCTTATAAATCACTGGTTCGGCCACTGCTGGAGTATTGTGTCCAATTCTGGTCACCAGACTTTAGAAAGGATGTCATGCCCCCTAGAGGGGGTGGGAGAGAGATTTACTAGAATGGTACGGGGTATGAGGGACTTTAGTTATGTGGAGAGATTAGAGAAACTGGGGTGGTTCTCCTTAGAGCAGAGAAGGTTAAGAGATTTGATAGAGGCGTTCAAAATCATGAGTGGTTTTTATCAAATAAATAAGGAGAAACAGTTTCCAGTGGCAGAAGGGGGTCGGCAACTAGAGGACACCGATTTAAGGTAATTGGCAAAAGAACCAGAGGTGACACAAGGAAACATTGTTTTACACAGTAACTTATTGTGATCTGGAATGCACTGCCTGGAAGGATATTGGAAGCAGATTCAATAGTAACTTTAAAAAGGGAATTAATGCTTGAAAAAGAAAAAAATGCAGGGCTATAGGAAAAGAGCAAGGAAGTGGGACTAAATGGATCGCTCTTTCAAAGAGCTGGCACAGGCACGGTGGGCCAAATGGCCCCCTTCTGCCCTACAAGATTCTATTCTATGATTCTGGTTGGGCACAGTTGGAGTATGGTGTGCAGTTTGACTGCCCCATTACAGGAAAGCTGTTGGAGCCGGGGAACGTGTCCACTGAAGATTCAGCAGAAAAATACCAGGACTGAGAGGTTTTAGTTATGAAGAAAGGTTTGAAAAAAATTAGTATTTTTCCCTGGAACAGGAAGGTTAAGGGGATCTAATAGAGACTTTCACATTTATAAAAGATGATGAATAATGAAAGTGTGTTTCCATTGGTTGGTAATTTGTGAAGTTATCATAGACTGAGGAATATCACTAGATGAAGGGGAAATTGAGTTACCAAAACGTGAATGTTCTTTCACCAAATGGATATTTAGGCAGAAACAATGGGAGGAATTTTAACATGGGCGAGTGGGTGGGATTGGGTGCGGGCGGGGGGTTTAAATGGTCAAAAATTACCCGAGCGCCAGCTACAACCTGCATACTTCTGGGTTTTACTGAGGGGCGGGCAGCCAAGCTGCTCCCAAGTAGGTGGGATGGCATTTTAAACCTGTCAATGCGGCTGGAAACCCGGTAGCAGGCAAGCGAGGTCAGCCTCGGGGAGAAGGCAAGTGCTTGCACAGTACAGGAGGAGCAGGAGGGCTTCCTCTCAGCCGCCAACCACCATCAGACCACTCCTCATACAAATCCCCCGGGGTAGGGAATCGGACTGACTGGTCCTGTGGCCTCCTCCGGAGTGCTCCCCACCCGACTGTCAATCAGGCTGAAAAGCCGCATGCCGTGGAGTTAAAACTTAAGACTTCAGGATTTTCCGGCCCCAACTCTGACCCCCACCTACGCAACCCGCCCCAGTAAATATCCAGCCCAATGTTGTAATTTAAAAGGGGAATAGATAAGTATTTGAAAAGACAGAATGTAAATGGATATGGAGAAAGGGCAGAGGAATGAGATTAGAGTAGACAGCTTGAGTTAGAACTAGCACTGAGACAAGTGGTCTCTTTGTGTTGTAAACCCGATGCATTCCTGGCCATGGGGAGCAAATAACTGGGCCAGGAATTCATCGGGGTTACAGCACAGAAAGAGACCATTTGTCTCAGTGCTAGTTCGAACTCAAGCTGTCTACTCTAATCTCATTCCTCTGCCCTTTCTCCATATCCATTTACATTCTGTCTTTTCAAATACTTATCTAATTCCCTTTTAATTTACAACTTTGGGCTGAATACTAATTTTTCCATATCTTACAATCCAGTTCCAGATATTTATGTAGTGGTTTGTAATATTGAATTTGTTCATTAGCAGAGGATACCCTTCCTGCTTCATCTTACAGCGTATACTACATAGGCTGTCTTGATGGTTCTCTGCAACGGTACAATACAACTGCCTCATAAATAAGACTGATGTCAATTTTTATCAGGCAAAACCCTGTGAAAAGTTGAATTGCACTGCTATTTTTGTCTGATTATGCTTCCATGAAGCGCCTTGGGATGTTTCTCTATGTTAAAAGCACTATAAAGTTGTTTTCATAGGCACAGGAGTAGGAATAGCAGCCAAAGGATTTTGTTCATGAATAAACTATTAGAAGTAACCACACTCTAAGGCAGAGTGGAAACTCTGTGCAGAAAATGGGGGGGGGGGTGCAGGGGGAGGTTAAATAGCTAATCAACAAACACTTTACCATACCCACTGCCTATACTACATCTGCTGGTGAACAAATTTAATATTACACTACACACAACAGCAACATACTAAAAAAAATACTAATTTTTCCATAAGGCAATTCCCCCTTTAATTTCCTCCTAGCGATCTATTTGATTTTTGTAATAGGCAATGTACTAATTTGCTCCTTAGTAGCAAGATTAAAATTCCTGTTGAATTCCGAGTCGCCAAAGTGCATTATGCAGTTATAACAATAAAATCTTCTCAGCCTTTTGGACTGTATCCTATCACATAGCAGTGCAAAGTAGGTGTGAATGTCTGGCCATTTTAGAGAATGTGCAAGTATGAACAATCTGTTCAAAAACAGGTATCCAACTGTTTAACAATTTTGAATGTTACTTTACGCAGTAATATAATCACCATATCAGAAACAGTGACTTTGTAGCCGAGGTTGGTTTTTGCTTTGAAAACATATTTTTCATTTAGTTGCATATCTTCTTAAATTGATAACTTTATGGTTAGCAACTGGTTGATAGTAACCATGCTGGGTTATTGCAGGAAGTATGTTTTCCTGTGGAAAGGTGTGAATGCCAGTTGAGAACTAACTGTCCACAGTAAATACTTTTCTTATTGTCGTACTCTAGTGTACATTAGCACTGTTTGTAATGTACTCGGTTTTAAATCAATTAAAAATGGTGTTTTTCTTGTTTTGAATATTACATTTCTGCATGGAGTGTATTTTTGGTTCTTGGAAACTACATAAATCATTTCAAGTTTTTTCTTCAAATTACTGAAATTAAGTTTCAAAAGATGTTTTTTTTTTAATATGATAAATTTATTTTTACCTTGCCAGATTTATGGGCATATAACAAGTCAGTGTAATACCAGGAGTCCAGAATTCTCTGCTTTAGATTGACGATGCATAGGGAAACCAATGAATTGTGCTTTGGGCTACTCACCGAGTCCTGCACTAAATATAACTGCATGAGATTGCTTGAGATATGCTAAATCATAGACTTATGAGCTTATAGCCCTGTTTAGGTGAAAACTAAAGATTTGACGATATTATTGGATCAAGTTATAGAATAGAATGGAATGGAACTTGTTTTTAAACATTAAAAAATGTAAAGTTTAAGTGTACAAAGTCATTGCACTGAACATATTCTTGAACCAGATGCACATGTGTGAGCGCTCTTTATACTCATGATCAACATGGGGATATGCACTATAAATATCAGGTTCTGGGTCTTATTTCTGCTAATTTAAAATACTGTATATATTTGTTGTTAATTCAGTTGTCTTGAAATTTTATGAACAGTTTAAATTGCTGTGCATGATGGAGTATTTATATTATTTCAGAAAATTAAACACTGCAATTTTTACCTTGTTTGCTGGAAGGTTTATTGATTGTATTTGAACACCACAGTCGCTGCTATAATTTATGGGGGCAAACAAGGTCATTTTAATGCCTCATACACAACAGAAGGGCGTCATTATCCATCCATCGGGGCGAAACAACTCTGGTGTTGAGTTTACAGGGAGTTTGGATTTAATTTGGTTTGCAGTTAGTAATGGCATGTGACTCAATTTGCACAGATATTTATCTTCACATAAACTAAGAATGCTTCTTAAATATTGGGTGTAGTTTTTCAGTTGGTAATGTCAGTACACCACAATTGATAGGTAGATGAATAGTCTAAATGTGGGGGGGTGTGTGGGGAAGGAGGTGAACTGGTTCAGCCGGCAGACCTCAAAGCCCACATGAGTTTGCCTTTTCATAACGGGCCAAATGATGAGGACAAAACAAAATTACATTTATCTCCACAACACTTTTACAGATATTCTTTCTTGGACAGGGTTTTGTTTCACACTTCTGACTGTGAAATAAGAGCTATTTGGGGGTGAAGCTGGTGATTCACTTTTTAAAATCCAGCGATTTCCTGAAGTCCAGGTGCTAGTGCAGATTTTAGTCCTTTTAAATGCCTGATTACCATCAAACTGAGTGACCCTAAATAATTTACTCACGCATTCAGCCTTAACTCCCGCCACAAGGAAGGCATGATATATCCACCAAATTGCTCTGTTTGACTGTCTCCTGTTGTATCTGACATCAGCTCAGCGTGACGTAGACCACTGTCACTGATAAGCTGCTTATACTGTATCCCAACACCTGGCTTCAGATACAGAGCACTTACTGACTCCCTGCTCCGCTCCCCTGACCCTGCTCTTCTTCCATGGCCTCTGGCTCTTTCCATGGCTCTCAGGCTCTCTGTTAGGGGAGCTTTAAGAGTACATTCAGGCACTTCAGACAATGGCAGCTCTTCCCCGGTTTCTCGACAATTGATGGCCCTGTTTTAGCTACGAGCATAAACTCATTTAGTTCAGAGTCAGTCTGGCATAAAATGGGAATTTTTACATCAACAAAGTTACATCATCTTTGTCAATGGTGATACTTGTTTTTAGTATGACTTCACAAACACACGGGCTGTAAGATGGCTGATAACTTCAAGAACCCTGTCACATGACTTGTCCCCTCTTTATTGTTGTAAACAACAATGGCTGCAATGCCACAGTAGTCCACTGGGTGGAGCCATATATTACACTTGGAACCAAAAATTAAAAGTTCATGCCCCGGTTTGCCATTATGAAAATAATGAATTTAGGTTGTATAGCAAAATACTGTAATGTTATTTTAAGGTTATTCTAGGATTGTTGTTTATCGTCTGTTACATCTATAATATATTTGCTTTGCTAAAATATAATCGGGGAGAACAGGTTCAAACCAATTCTAAAAATGAGTGCAGGAGGGCTGAAAGTAAAAGATCTAAGGCTAGAACCAACAAAGGGTGGGTGTATTAGCAGACAAATGCCGAGTGTGTTCATATGACATTCCTCTGTCTGCTAATTTAGCAGATTTGTCAATAGAAACATAGAAAGTAGGTGCAGGAGTAGGCCATTCGGCTCTTCTAGCCTGCACCACCATTCAATATGATCATGGCTGATCATGCAACTTCAGTACCCCATTCCTGCTTTCTCTCCATACCCCTTGATTCCTTTAGCCGTAAGGGCCACATCTAACTCCCTTCTGAATAATCTAACGAATTGGCCTCAACTACTTTCTGTGGTAGAGAATTCCACAGGTTCACCACTCTCTGGGTGAAGAGGTTTCTCCTCATCTCGGTCCTAAATGGCTTACCCCTTATCCTTAGACTGTGACCCCTGGTTCTGGACTACCCCAACATCGGGAACATTCTTCCTGCATCTAATCTGTCCAATCCTGTCAGAATTTTATATGTTTCTATAAGATCCCCTCTCATTCTTCTAAATTCCAGTGAATATAAGCTGAGTCGATCCAGTCTTTCTGCATATGTCAGTCCTGCCATCCCGGGAATCAGTCTGGTGAACCTTCGCTGCGCTCACTCAATAGCAAGAATGCCCTTCCTCAGATTAGGAGACCAAAATGGTGCACAATACTCAAGGTGTGGTCTCACCAAGGCTCTGTACAACTGCAGTAAGACCTCCCTGCTCCTATACTCAAATCCTCTCGTTATGAAGGCCAACATGCCATTTGCCTTCTTCACTGCCTGCTGTACCTGCATGACAACTTTCAATGACTGATGTACCATGACACCCAGGTCTCATTGCACCTCCCCTTTCACTAATCTGTCTTCCTGCTTTTAACCACCAAAGGGGATAATCTCACATTTATCCACATTATACTGCATCTGCCATGTATTTGCCCACTCACCTAACCTGTCCAAGTCAACCTGCAGCCTCTTAGTATCCTTCTCACAGCGCACACAGCTTAGTGTCATCTGCAAACTTGGAGATATTACATTCAATTCCTTTATCTAAATCAATAAGGGGAATATTGAAAAAATGTATTCCGTGTTCATCTGCTTCTCTTGACAACATTAGTTTCCAGGCTTCGGAACTTGCAGGCCTCAATTTGCCTTGCTGGGACGATTGCCGGTGTGAGTAAGGTGGGAGGGGGCAGGGCGAGGGGAGAGGCGGTTGGAGACTCTTGTGATCCCAGGCCCATTAACGTATTGTCAGTGGGTTGTTGGTGTTAAAGCGGCAGGACTTTTTTTTTAAATAGGACAGTAGGAAAATGGAAATTATCCACAGTGTCTTTACATTGTGTGGAGAGACACTGGGATCTGCTGAAGGGAGTTGGGGTGCTTCAGCTCCCTGTCCTGAGTTTCTTTCCTGAACTACTCACAGGTGATACTTTGTTACTTGAGGAGGAAATCCCCACCGGCAAGAGGGCACTGATAGAGTTACCAGAACCTGGGCCAGGTGGTGGAGTACTGCGAGACCAACTATGTGCAGGCCCAAGACAAGAGCAAGACCCTTGAGGAAGCAGAAACATAACACCACTCAGTCCCTTGCAAGTATTGCTTACCAGATAAATGCTTTGGCTAACAATGTGCTCCAATTGCTGGATATCCAAGCCTCACAGCTGCAGAGAATGGAGTCTTCCATTAACCATATCTTCCAGGTAACAGTGAAATTTGAGTGCGCAAATTTTCAGGCAAGATATGATGTGCAGCCTCTTTGTTAAGGGACACTTTGTCGATGTACAGACTACAGAAACAAAGCACTGAAGTGAAGTTCATTACTAATTGACTGGCATTTTCTAACTTTGTAATCTTGAGTCTTGTATAGAACTATAAATGAGTTTTTGTGAAAGTTCTGCGGTAGAATAAAATTGTGATGTACCCCACGCAAAGAACTCTGGAAGTGAAAACTTCACGGGACACCGACCTGAGGAATGCATGAAATACAAGAGCAGAACTTTATACCCAAACAAATCGAGATAATGTTATACCTGCCAAATATGTCCAATGCTGTTTCTACAAAAGGTAAATAAATTAAATTGAACTTAACAGCAGAGGTTAAGTAACACAACTCGCCCGTACAAGGAGTCTGAAATAGCAAGTGGAAGTACTACCATATCCAAATCTTTCCCATTTGTCACAAAGAATTAAAAAGGCAATCCCTCCAACACAATAAGTTTTTTTGGAGTTTAATCTCCTGCTGAGTGGATGGAAGGCCTTATGACCCTCAGGAATGAATATCAAGCCCTGCCAAGGCCACTGGTTGGTGGTAGCCGTTTATTTAAATAACTGGATTCACAGCAGGTGCAGATCGGCCAAGTGATACCCAAAATCACAATACCCACCAGCAGCAAAGATGCACACTGACTGACGTTTGGCAGCTGAGTCCCGTGGAGGGCACATCCTGCGGCATGTGGGAAGTCCTGGACGCTTCACGCAGCCTCGACAACCACGTGTGCAGTTGGTGTCTCCAGCTTCAACAGCGTTTCGGAGCTGGAGCAGCGGGTGGAGTCAATAAGGTGCATGTACGAGGCTGAGAGCTACGTGGATAGCACGTTTCAGAAGGTGGTCACCCCACAGCTTAAAGGCGTGCAGGTAGAGGGGAAGTGGGTGACCACCAGACGTAGTAAGTGTGCTAGGCAGGTAGCGCAAGAGTCCCCCTGTGAGTCTATCTCACTTTCAAACCAATATTCACTTCTGAGTTTTGGTAAGGACGATGGTGCCTCTGGGGAGTGCAGCCAGAGCCAAGTCCAAGGCACCACGGGTGGCTCAGCTGCACGGGGGGGAGGGGTGAAGAACAAAAGAGCCCTAGTGATAGGGGATTCTATAGTTAGGGGAACAGACAGGAGTTTCTGCGGCTGTAGATGTGACTCTCGAATGGTTTTGTGCCTCCCTGGTGCCAGGGTCAAGGATGTCACAGAATGGACAGGGCATTCTGGGGGGGGGGGGGGGGTGGGGGAAGGGTAAACAGCTAGAGGTCGTGGTCCACATCGGGACCAACCACACAGATAAAATAAGGGATGAGGTCATATAGGAAGAATTCAGGGAGCTAGGAAGAAAATTGAAGGGTAGAACCTCAAAAGGTAGTAATCTCCAGGTTACTACCGGTGCCACATGTTAATGAGTATAAAAATAGAAGGATGGAGAGGATGAACACATGGCTGGAAAGTTGGTGTAGGAGGGAGGGCTTTAAATTCTTGAAGCATTGGGACCGCTTCTGGGGGAGATGGGACCTGTACAAACCGGACGGGTTGCACCTCAACAGAGCCTGGACCAATATCTTCACGGGGAGTTTAGTTAGTGCTGTTGGGGAGAGTTGAATCCAGCTTGGCAGGGGGATGGGAACCTGAGAACAAATTCAAAAGGGAAGGAAGTAAAGCAGAAATTGGATAGCAAGAATCTAGAAAGCAAATCTGTAAGACAGAGGAAACAGGGCTTAGTATGTAGTAAGGAAGGTCTTCCTGTGCTGAATGGTATATAGTTTAATGCAAGGAGTATAGCGAATAAGGCAGATGAGCTGAGAGCACAGGTCGACACGTGGGAGCATGACATTATAGCTATTACAGAAACATGGCTGAAAGAGGGGCAGGTCTGGCAGATCAATATTCCTGGCTACAGGATTTTTAAACAAGATAGAGAGAGGGGTAAAAAGAGAGGGGGGGGGGTGGGTTGGGTACTGATTAAAGAAACTATTACATCGATGAAGAGGGATGATATATTGGAGGGATCATCAAATGAGGCCATATGGGTCGAATTGAAAAATAAAAAAGGGGCGATCACACTGCTGGGTGTGTATTATTGACCCCCAAACAGTGGGAGGGAGATAGAGGAGCAACTATGTAGGCAAATTGCTGTGAAGTCCAAAAACCATAGGGTAGTAATAGTAGGGGATTTTAACTATCCAAATATTGATTGGGACAAATTTAGTGTGAAGGGTATATGCTTTTAGGAGAACTTTTTTTTTTTAAAGACAGTATGTAGCAAGCCCAACACGAGAGGGGGCGGTCTTGGATTTAGTTTTGGGGAATGAAGCCGGGCAGGTTGAAGGGGTATTAGTGGGAGAGCACTTGGGTGCCAGTGACCATAATTCAGTCAGATTCAAGTTGGTTATGGATAAGGACAAGAATAGGCCTGGAATAAAAGTTCCGAATTGGGGAAAAGCTAATTTTGCTAAGTTAAGGAGTGATTTGGCCATAGTGGACTGGAAACAGCTACTTGTGGGTAAATCAGTGTCGGAACAGTGGGGGGCATTTAAGGAGGAGATCCGGAAGGCTCAGGCCAAACATGTGCCCTTAAAGAAAAAAGCTGGGAAAAATAATTCTAGAGCCCCCTGGATGTCTAGGGACTTACAGCGGAGGATTAAGGGAAAAAAGGGACGCTTATGTCATATATCAATGGCTAAATACTATAGAATCTTGAGGAATATAGAAAGTTAAGAGGCAAAATTAAAAAGGATATTAGGAATGCTAAGAAAGAGCGCGAGAAATTCTTGGCCAGTAAAATTAAGGAAAACCCCAAGATGTTCTATAAATATATTAAGAGTAAGAGGGTAACTAAAGAAAGAGTAGGGCCTATTAGAGACCATGAGGGTAATCTTTGTGTTGAGGCGGAAGATGTTGGTAAGGTTCTTAACGAATACTTTGCATCTGTTTTCACAAAGGAAAGGGGTAATGCAGATACTGCTATCGAGGAGGAGTGTGATATTTTGAATGAAATAAATATAGTGAGAGGGGAAGTATTAAGGGGTTTAGCAGCTTTGAAAGTAGATAAGTTCCCAGACCCGGATGAAATGCATCCCAGGCTGCTGACTGAAGTAAGAGGAAATAGCAGAGGCCTTGACCATCATTTTCCAGTCCTCTTTGGATCTGGGCATGGTGCCAGAGGATTGGAGGACTACTAATGTAGTACCCTTGTTTAAGAAGGGGGAAAGGGATAGGCCGAGTAATTACAGGCCTGTCAGCCTAACCTCAGTGGTGGGAAAATTATTGGAAAAAATCCTGAAAGATGGGATAAATCTGCATTTGCAAAGGCAAGGATTATTTAGGGACAGTCAGCACGGATTTGTTAAGGGAAGAGCGTGTCTGACTAACCTGATTGAAGTTTTTGAGGAGGTAACCAAGAGGGTCGATGAGGGTAGTGCACACGATGTAGTGTATATGGACTTTAGCAAAGCTTTTGATAAGGTCCCACATGTAGACTGGTCATGAGGTTAAAGCCCATGGGATACAGGGCAAAGTGTCAAGTTGGATCCAAAATTGGCTTGGAGGTAAGAAGCAAAAGGTAATGATTGATGGATGTTTGTGTGACTGGAAGGATGTTTCCAGTGGGGTTCCGCAGGGCTCAGTACTGGGTCCCTTGCTTTTTGTAGTATATATCAACGATTCAGATTTGCAGACAATACTAAAATTGGCTGAGTGGTTGATAATGAAGAGGAAAGTCATGGGGTGCAGGAGGATATCAATCTACTGGTCAGGTGGGCAGAACAGTGACAAATGGAATTTAATTCAGAGAAGTGTGAGGTGATGCACTTTGGGAGGGCTAATAAGGGAAGGGTATACACATTAAGCGGTGGGCCACTTAATAGTGTAGATGAACAAAGGGACCTTGGAGTGCTTGTCCACAGATCCCTGAAAGTAGGCCAGGTGGATAAGGTGGTTAAGAAGGCATACGGAATGCTTGCCTTTATTGGCTGAGGCATAGAATATAAGAGCAGAGAGGTTATGCTTAAAATGTATAATAGCTGGAGTATTGCATGCAGTTCTGGTCGCCGTATTGTAGGAAGGACGTGATTGCACTAGAGAGGGTACAGAGATTTACTTGGATGCTGCCTGGAATGGAGAATCTTAGTTATGAGGACAGATTGGATAGGCTGAGTTTGTTCTCATTGGAACAGAGGAGGTTGAGAGGAGACCTCATTGAGGTATACAAAATATTGAGGGGCCTCGACAGTGGATAGTAAGGGTCTATTTCCATTGGTGGAGGGGTCTATTACGAGGGGGCATAGTTTTAAGGTGGTTGGTGGAAGGTTTAGAGGGGATTTGAGTGGGGGGGGGCTTCTTTATGCAGAGGGTTGTGGGGGTCTGGAACTCGCTGCCTGCAGAAATCCTCAGCACTTTTAAGAGATGGTTGGATGGGCACTTAAAGTGTAGTAACCTGTAGGGTTACGGACCTAGAGCTGGTAATTGGGATTAGACTAGATGACCTTTTGTTGGACGGAGCAGATATAATGGTAAGTACTGCAGGGAATAGAATATGGCAAGGGTGACCTCCTGGACTAATTTCGATCGCCTGGATGGGTCGGAGAGGAATTTTCCCAGATTTTTTCTCCCTAAAGTGACCTGTGTTTTTTAATCTGGTTTTTGCCTCTCCCAGGAGATCACATGGCTCCGGTTGGGGTTGAGTGTAGAATGTTTCAGTATAAGGGGTGTCACAGTTGTGGTGAGGCGGACTGGTTGGGCTGGGTGCTCTTTGTCTTTCCGTCATTGTTCATAGGTTTATATGTAACCTTTAGGGCTGCTGACCGAGGGCCGTGCGGCTCTTTGTCGGCCGGCGCGGACATGATGGGCCAAAATGGCCTCCTCTGTGCTGTAAATTTCTGTAAGCTAAAGACAAGATGTGGATGTTTAGGGGTTTAAAAACAAAAAAATTACAGCATCATTAAGGCTAGGAGAACAGGAACATCTGCAGATTACCAGCTTGCCTCTGATTTGCCAAACCCCACCCCTCCCCCACAGCAAAGCTAAGTCCTGTGCGTGATGAGCTGATTACTTTCCGCTTGGAGTAAAGCCACGGTATGTTGAGCACCCATGAGTATTAGATAGTTACTGAGGGAGTGCCACACAGGACTGGTTGTTGCAGTGGCAATGTGTCCTTCTACCTCAAACTTTGAATGAAGCTCAGATTGATGAAAAAGAGAACAAATTTTAAGTAGTATATCACCTTTCACACCTTCAGGACAGCCCAAGGCACTTTACAGTCAGTGGAGTGCAGTCACTATGTAGACAAATACAGCATTAACTCAGTCTCCTCACACTATCAAGAACGGTAACTGCACCAAGCTATTACCCCTCTCTCCCCTCCCCCCCAAAAAGGTCATCTTGTTTAAATTATTCTAAACAGAAAGGTTAATAAAGATAAGTTCTTTATAATTGTCTGATTTAAATCTTGTTAGGTGGACACAGTGCAAAATGTGTGTCGCAGTGGCAGTAAATAGAATATGAATATAAGACAGGATGACCCCTAGAATTACATCGGAGTGTACTGCATTTTCCACAAAATATAAAAACAAAGGTAATAACGGAGATTTGGAATTGCTTGAATGGACCGGCTTCTTTTGGTTCACTCTTGATTCTGCTGCATGATTATCTGAGTTTTAGTCATGAAAGGCACTATATAAATCCAAGTCTTTGTTTTCTTTTAATTAACAGCAGAGCAGCATCAACATAGAATGCAGTAGTGACGATTAACAATGTATTAGTTTACTTTAATTTGCACAAACAGGCCAGGGGGAAATTTACTAACATGAGCAGGATTGGATGCCAGCAGCTATTTTCAAAGAGTACAGAATTCAAACAGCTGCAGTATCTTACTTTTGTTTTGTAATTTTAAAGTTGGGAATCGAATGAATTTCACTAACAAAACAAAACTTGAGTTACTCAGAAAATGCAGAAAAGCTGTTTATGCGGCAAGCTTGGTGATAGCACTATTTCCAAACATTCTCAATTATTTAAAACATCTGCATTTCAAACCCAGGACAAGAAAGATTTCCCATGATTGTTCTTAAACTTTCATATAGATTGATCGGTAAAACAAATGAGTATACAATCTGGTCAGGATTCAACCACTACCTTAAAGAATGTGCATAAATTAGGAGAAAAGCATGAATGCAAATAATCATTTTTATATACAAGAACAAAATATTACTTTAGTACACTGGAAGTTGAAAGAGCAACTTGAAGTACATTAAATCTTTAAGTGTTACTGAAAGTTGTCTTCGGGCAAAAATAAATCCAAAGACAGAAACCTTCAGTTTATGGAGCACATCCTGTAATTATCCACAATCTGAAGCTCAGGTCCCTGAGGGTAACTCAATCAATTTCCATTTAATTTTCTGCAGTCTTGCACAGATGTGACAATTTCATGTACAATACTGTTCCTATTATCCTTTGTAATCTGTAAAACAAATATTGTTATTTAATAATTAATATTCATGTTACAGTCGAGACTCAAATCTAGGGAATACAGGTGCAAGTCCTTATTAACTCAAGATTATTTAATAGCTGAAGTGTTGCGGTATATTTCTGAAAACACTTCTAAATATTTTACTGTTTGATAAAGCTGTATAGTATAAATTCACAGTGCCTGCTCAAGTTTCAAATGTCAATATTCAGGTTCTTACATTAAAGATTTTAACATCCCTTCTGCTTCTGATTTCTTCCACAAGTCCTAAAGGTTTTCCCTTAGGGACAGGAATAGTTCCAAGTATCGTGGCATCAGTTCCGTCTAGGATTTGTCGTACAGCCTGGATAAAGGGTTCACTAAAGAGCTCCATTTTTCCTATCTCATCTATCACGTACACCTTTTTTTCTACGTCATCTCCGCCATTAACCTACAAGAGTTAGAGGAGAGAAGCAAATTAGAGTGCTACCCTATTAACCTATTGATTTGTCTAATAGTATCATAAGCTTCATATTTCTGGTCAGCATTTTCTCAACTATCACAACCATTCATTTCTTTGTACTTAATTGGCTGTAAAGGTGGTTGTGAAAGGTGCTATATAAATGCAAGTCTTTCTTCTTTCTACTTAAATTTGAATCTCCATAATTAGAGCAAGTCTCGTGTCAAATTGTCTGCACCCAGTTACAACAGCTGGAAAAAAATAGAACCAGTGTATCTTTCGAGATCATAATATGCCACCTACTTTTGTGAGAAGTGGTAGAGCCAGACATTCAAATGACGGAAGATCCACTGCATACTGACCAACTCGGTATTCACGTCTCCCATGGTTCAGGGTACCCGAATCATTGCTAAGGAATAGGAAAATATTTTTTTAAACTACTAAATTGTTACCTTGAAATAAAATGTTAATAGGTTTGAGGAATGAAAACAATGTATACCTAGTTCTGGACAAAGCTCCTCGTTTACCAGACACTGTAACAACATCGAATCCTATTCTTCTGCCATTTTCTCTGACTTCCTCGGTGTAAAATCCATCAATAGGAACCCCAGAAGATTTTAACACATCTATGGCTTTGTGGATTAAGGTTGTTTTACCAACACCTAGTGAAATATGAAACAATTTCTTCATATGATAAGTAGGATTAGCTCATGTAACTCTACTAAAATAGAATAATTAGTATTAAAATGAAATAGACTAAAGAAAACATTGTGGATTAAACCTTTAGTATACTCCCCATTTCCCCCTCCCCAGACAATATTCCCTGAGATGGGAATGAGAGATGCAGCCAATGCCACTCTATCATTGAGTCGCTTTTCCTCTCTCAGGAACACTCAGAACATCCCATGGTGACTCTGGTGATGTGAGGAATTCATCATGTGAAAGCTCTTTTATGGAGAACACTAAATGGAATATTGGCAGAATTATTGCAACTTCTGGTTGGGGCTTTGAGTAACATTGAAGAACAACCTCTTGAATTACAAACCAATTGTTGTTACTGAAGAAAAATTACACTTTAAAAAAAAAAGAAATGCAAAAATATTTTCACAGTCCACGCCATCATACTCTGTAGGATAAAAAACTTCATTATCTGATCTTAAATCTATATGGAAGATAGACTTTCATACAATTTCCATCACAAAGTAGCTTTAAAGGGAATGCTGCACTACAGTAATAACATTTCTTGTAAAGTTCGGAGGACTGACATTTCCCCAATTAAAGCCCAGAACAACAAGTCCTTGCACTTTATGACATACATCCATCCATCTGCCATGCTCTTTAAAGTGAGCATCGTGGCTCCCCGACCTGCGAGAGAACAGCTCCGCAGGTCGGGCTACAAAAGAGCTAATGTACCACTTCAACCTCCAGCGCGAGCTGCTCCAAGGATTTTGAGATGGGCGACATCATCAAAACCCTGGTCGCCGTTTTGCAGCGTGGGCAGGAACATTGGCAGGGCCCAGGTACAGAGGAGTGGGAAGGTCGGGACGGCGGAGCAGTGAGTGTTTGTGGCGGAAATAGAAACATAGAAAAATAGGTGCAGGAGTAGGCCATTCGGCCCTTCGAGCCTGCACCACCATTCAACAAGATCATGGCTGATCATTCCCTCAGTACCCCTTTCCTGCTTTCTCTCCATACCCCTCAATCCCCTTAACCATAAGAGCCATATCTAACTCCCTCCTGAATATATCCAGTGAACTGGCATCAACAACTCTCTGCGGCAGGGAATTCCACAGGTTAACAACTCTGAGTGAAAAAGTTTCTCCTTATCTCAAGTCTAAATGGCCTACCCCTTATCCTAAGACTGTGACCCCTGGTTCTGGACTTCCCCCAACATCGGGAACATTCTTCCCGCATCTAACCTGTCCAGTCCCGTCAGAATCTTACATATTTCTAGGAGATCCTCTCTCATCCTTCTAAACTCCAGTGAATAAAGGCCCAGTTTATCCAGTTTCTCCTCATATGACAGCCCAGCCATCCCTGGAATCAGTCTGGTGAACCTTCGCTGCACTCCCTCAATAGCAAGAACATCCTTCCTCAGATTAGGAGACCAAAACTGAACACAATATTCCAGGTGAGGCCTCACTAAGGCCCTGTACAACTGAATAAGACCTCCCTGCTTCTATATTCAAATCCCCTAGCTATGAAGGCCAACATACCATTTGCCTTCTTCACCACCTGCTATACCTGCGTGCCCACTTTGTGACTGATGAACCATGATACCCAGGTCTCGTTGCACCTCCCCTTTTCCTAGTCTGCCGCCATTCAGATAATATTCTGCCTTCGTGTTTTTGCCCCCAAAATGGATAACCTCACATTTATCCACATTATACTGCATCTGCCATGCATTTGTCCACTCACCTAACCTGTCCAAGTCACCCTGCAGCCTCTTAGCATCCTCCTCATAGCTCACTCCGCCCCCAGTTTCGTGTCATCTGCAAACTTGGGAATATTACACTCAATTCCTTCATCCAAATCGTTAATATATATTGTAAAGAGCTGGGGTCCCAGCACTGAGCCCTGCGGCACTCCACTAGTCACTGCCTGCCATTCTGAAAAGGACCCGTTTATCCCGACTCTCTGCTTCCTGTCTGCCAACCAGTTCCCTATCCATGTCAGTATATTACCCCCAATACCATGTGCTTTGATTTTGCACAACAATCTCTTGTGCAGGACCTTGTCAAAAGACTTCTGAAAGTTCAAATACACCACATCCACTGGTTCTCCCTTTACCACTCTGCTAGTTTCATCCTCAAAAAGTTCCAGAAGATTTGTCAAGCATGATTTCCCTTTCATAAATCCATGCTGACTTAATCCGATCCGGTCATCGCTTTCCAAATGCGCTGCTATTTCATCCTTCATGATCGATTCCAACATTTTCCCCACTACTGATGTCAAGCTAACCGGTCTTATAATTACCCATTTTCTCTCTCTCTCCTTTTTTAAAAAGTGGTGTTACATTAGCTACCCTCCAGTCCATGGGAACTGATCCAGAGTTGATAGACTGTTGGAAAATGATCACCAATGCATCAACTATTTCTAGGGTCGCTTCCTTGAGCATCTGGGATGCAGACTATCAGGCCCTGGGGATTTATCGGCCTTCAATCTCATCAATTTCCCGCCTTCAGTTCCTCCTTCTCACTAGACCCACTGTCCCCTAGTACCTTCGGAGGGTTATTTTTATCTTCCTTCGTGAAGACAGAACTGAAGTATTGGTTCAATTGGTTTGCCATTTCTTTGTTCCCCATTATAATTTCACCTGAATCCGACTGCAAGGGATCTACCTACGTTTGTCTTTCCTAATCTTTTTCTCTTCACATATTTCTTCACAATGCGACAGATGAGGGTACGGGACCCAGAAGAGATGAGGGCCCAGGAGCAGCACGGGCCAGGCCACACTGCGATATATGTGCGCACTAGGTCTGTGCAGCAGAGCAGATCTCCAGTCATCCTGGTTAACCCTTGCCACTGAATAAAGGCCTAGCTCTGGCTGATGTGCAACGGTCACCACACGTTAAAAAACTCCACGCACAGGCATCTTCCACCCCCTCAATTGGAGTTCAGAACTGGAACATCAGGTCCTTCATTGAAACATCTGTGAACTTGTGGAAGCAAGTCATCCTCGTTCGAGGGACCGCCGATGATGATGATGTGAGCTGAAGCCCTGACTGAATTACCAGTGGAACAAATGTGAAATGCAGGACTCAGACAGTACTAATACAGCACCAAGATACATTATAACCATTAAAAGATGTCTTTAACACTTTAGCTATAGTTTTTTTTGATGTTTTGAATCTTGCTATGTATTTTGCTATTGTATGTTTATATTCATTGGTACAACAGATCTATTCTTTGACCAAACTTTTGCTCACCTTTGGCTCGGTGTTAATTTTTGTCTGATAACGCGTCTTGGGACGTTTTAGTAGGTTAAAAGGTGCTATATAAATGACAGCTGTTGTATTTATGATGCTTAGTATCGTTTCAAGATTTTGATCCAATTACTTTTTACACATTCACCACCATACGACAGAAACAAGAGAAGTAATGTCAAATAATGTGGATCAGTTGAGAAGGCAGACAGGGAACCTATTCATAGGCTTCTGCCCATGTTCAAAGAATCATAGAATCACAGAAATTTACAGCATGGAAGGAGGCCATTTTGGCCCAGCGTGTCCACGCCGGCTGACAGAGCTATCCAGCCTAATCCCACCCTTTCAGGCAGTGAGTTCCAGATCCCCACCACTCTGGGTGAAAATAATTTCATCTCAAATTCCCTCTGAACCACCTACCAATTATATTAAATCTATGCCCCCTGATTGTTGACCCATCTCCCAAGGGAAATAGGTCCTTTCTATCCACTCTAACTAGGCCCCTCATAATTTTGCACACCTCATTAAGGTCTGCCCTCAGCCTCCTCTGTTCCAAAGAAAACAAACCCAGCCTATCCTCATAGCTAAAATTCTCCAGTTCAGGCAACATCCTCATAAATCTCCTCTGTACCCTCTCTAGTGCAATCACATATTTCCTGCAATGTGGTGACCAGAACTGCACACAGTACTCTAGCTGTGGCCTAACTAGCGTTTTATATCGTTCAAACATAACGACCCCTATTTTCGCCACGATTGTGCACCGTTTTTTGACGTCCAAACGTTTTTGGCGTGAAATACTCACTTTCCAACTTTCGCCAACGTTTGGACGCTGGCACCCACCATGCGAACCAGTTTGAACATTTTTGGCGCAGACACGAGTCAAAACGGCATCGGGTGCCGGTTGTGGACTTGATCGATTTTGACTGTCCACGATTTTTTTTCAGCGCACCGCATACTGCCCAAAAGGGGCGGGAGAAGTCCTTTGTGGCCCTTTTGGCAGCGGTGGGGGAGCAGTCCTTTCAGGGGAGCGGACTTCAATTTGCTTCAGCATCTCTGGTTGCCCTAACAATTTCAACGTTTCGCGCATGCCCAGAGAGTTTTTAGCGCAGACTTGAAGCTCCAGCCCCCAGACTAACTTCGAAGAGAGCGACGTCCAATTCAAATATTTCTTTGGTGAAAATCCCGTTTTTTTTTCCTGGCGCAAATGTACACACAAAAAACGTACGTTAACATGTGCAGGCGCCAGAAATCCAGCAAGTGGAAAATAAGGGCCAATGTCCTTGCTCTTGTATTCTTTGCCTCGACTAATAAACGCTGCCATGTGGGACCTTGTCAAAAGTCTTGCTAAAATCCATATACACTACATCAAACGCACTGCCCTCATCAACCCTCCTTGTTACTCCCTCAAAAAATCCAATAAGTTAGTCAAACACGACCTTTCCTTAACAAATCCACGCTGACTGTTCTTGATTAATCTGTGTCTTTCGAAATGAAGATTTATCCTGTCCCTCAGAATTTTTTCCAATAATTTTCCCACTGTGTTTAGGCTAACTGGCCTGTAATTACTTGGTCTATCCCTTTCTCCCTTTTGAAACAAAGGTTTTTCGTTAGCAGTCCTCCAGCATCACACCTGTAGCCAGAGAGGCTTGGAAAATGATGTTCAGAGCCTCTGCTATTTCCTCTTTTGCTTCTCTTAACAGGCTGGGATGCATTTCATCTGGGCCTGGGGATTTATCCACTTTCAAAGCTGCTAAGCCCCTTAATACTTCCTCTCACTGTTTATTTCATCTAATATTTTACACTCCTCCTCCTCCTCCTAGATTGCAATGTCTGCATCGCCCCTCTTTTGTGAAAACAGATGCACTAACCTCATCATCCTCCTCCATACAGAGATTACCTTTTTTGTCTCTATTAGGCCCTACTCTTTCTCTAGTTATCTTCTTGCTCTTAATGTATTTATAAAACATCTTTGGGTTTTCCATGATTTTACTTGCCAACATTCTTTCATGATCTCTCTTTGCTTTCCTGATTTCCTTTTTAATTGTACCCCTGCACTTTCAGTACTCTGCAGTATTGAGCCCTCGGTATGTCATAAGCCTCCCTTTTCTTCTTTAGCCTATCCTATATGTCCCATGACATCCAGGGGACTTTAGATTTGTTAGTACCACCCTTTTTTTCCCCAAGGGAACATACTTGCTCTGTACCCTCAGGATCTTCTCCTTGAATGCCTCTCACTGCTCTGACACTGATTTACCATCAAGTAGCTGTTTCAGTCCACTTTGGCTAAATCCCATCCCAGCAAAATTGCTTTTTCTCCAATTGTGAAATTTTATTGCTGGTCTATCCTTGTCCTTTTCCATGAGTACCCTTAATCTAACTGAATTATGATCACTAGCACCAAAATGCTTTCCCACTGGTAGTTTTAGGGAATGAAGCTGGAAGGGCTAAGTCCAGAACCGCCCCCTCCCTTGTTGGGCTTGCTAAATACTGGTTAAAAGAGTTCTCTTGAATGCATTTTAGAAAATCCGCACACTCTATACCATTCACACTAATTTTATCCCAGTTAATATTGGCATAGTTGACCATTACTGCCATATAGTTTTTACACTTCTCAGAAATTTGCCAATGTATTTTCTCTTTTATAAGAACATAAGAAATAGGAGCAGGAGTCGGCCATACAGCCCCTCGAGCCTGCTCCGCCATTTAATATGATCATGGCTGATCCGATCATGGACTCAGCTCCACTTCCCTGCCCGCTCCCCATAACCCCTTATCGGTTAAGAAACTATCTCAGTCTTAAATTTATTCAATGACCCAGCTTCCACAGCTCTCTGAGGCAGCGAATTCCACAGATTTACAACCCTCAGAAGAAATTCCGCCTCATCTCAGTTTTAAATGGGCGGCCTCTTATTCCAAGATTATGCCCTCTAGTTCTAGTCTCCCCTATCAGTGTAAACATCCTCTCTGCATCCACCTTGTCAAGCTCCCTCATAATCTTATACGTTTCGATAAGATCACCTCTCATTCTTCTGAATTCCAATGAGTAGAGGCCCAACCTTTCCTCATAAGTCAACCCTCTCATCTCCAGAATCAACCTAGTGAACCTTCTCTGAACTACCTCCAAAGCAAGTATATCCTTTCGTAAATATGGAAACCAAAACTGCACGCAGTATTCCAGGTGTGGCCTCACCAACACCCTGTATAACTGTAACAAGACTTCCCTGCTTTTATACTCCATCCCCTTTGAAATAAAGGCCAAGATTCCAGTGGCCTTCCTGATCACTTGCTGTACCTGCATACTAACCTTTTGTGTTTCATGCATCAGGATCCCCAGGTCTCTCTGTACTGCAGCACTTTGCAATCTTTCTCCATTTAAACTATAATTTGCTTTTCGATTATTTCTGCCAAAGTGGATAACCTCACATTTCCACGTTGTACTCCATCTGCCAAATGTTTGCCCACTCACTTAGCCTGTCGATATCCTTTGCAGATTTTGTGTGTCCTCCTCACAATTTGCTTTCCCACCCATCTTTGTATCATCAGCAAACTTGGCTACATTACACTCAGTCCCTTTATCCAAGTCATTACTATCGATTGTAAATAGTTGAGGCCCCAGCACTGATCCCTGTGGTATTCCACTAGTTGCTGTTTGCCAACTGGAATATGAACCGTTTATCCGAATTGTTTTCTGTTAGCCAATCCTCTACCCATGCTAATATATTACCCCAACCCCGTGAACTTTTATCTTGTGCGTTTTATGTGGCACCTTATCAAATGCCTTCTGGAAATCCAAATGCACCACATCCACTGGTTCCCCTTTATCCACCCTGCTCGTTACATTCTCAAAGAACTCCAGTAAATTTGTCAATCATGATTTCCCATTCATAAAACCATGCTGACTCTGCCTGATTGAATTATGCTTTTCCAAATGTCCTGCTACTGCTTCCTGAATAATGGAGTCCAGCATTTTCCCAACCACAGATGTTAGACTAACTGGTCTATAGTTTCCTGCTTGCTGTCTGCCTCCTTTTTTAAAAAAAATAGGGGCGTTAGATTTGCGGTTTTCCAATCCACTGAGTCCCCCCCAGAATCCAGGGAATTTTGGTAGATTACAACCAATGCATCCACTATCGCTGCAGCCACTTCTTTTAGGACCCTAGGATACAAGCTATCAGGTCCAGGGGATTTGTCCGCCCTTTAGTCCCATTACTTTACTGAGTACTACTTCTTTAGTGATAGTGATTGTATTAAGTCCCTCCCTCCCTATAGCCCTTCAATTATCCACTATTGAAATGCTGAGCTGCCATACCTGTCCTTCTTTGAGCCATGTCTCAGTAAATAGCTATAATATTATACTCCCAAGCGGCTGTGCTCTCAGCTCATCTGCCTTATTCCCTTTCCTCCTTGCATTTAGCACTGCCAAACTCCTTGGTTGTCTATTTACTCCATCTTCCAATTATTTTCTACTTTTAAGCTTTCCACTTTCGACTTTGCTTCTCTCCCTTCTGAATCTCTTCTCAGGTTCCCATTCCCCTGTCAAGCTAGTTTAAAAACCCTCCCCCCCAGCACTTGCAAAACCCCCCACCCCACGAGGATATTGGTCCCAGCGCTGTTAAGGTGCAACCCGTCCGGCTTGTACAGGTCCCACCACCCCCTGAAGCGGTCTCAATGCCTCAGCATTCATCTGCTCTATCCTCCTAGTGCCGTACTCCTTAGCACCGGGAGTAATCAGGAGATTACTATCTTTAAGGTCCTGCTTTTTAATCGCTCTCCAAGCAACCTAAACTCGGTCAGCAAGATCTCAGAGCGAGAACGGGGAGGGGGGGGAAAGAGAGAGCGAACGGGGAAGGGGGGGGGGGAGGGAAGAGCGCGCGAACGGGGAGGGGAGGGGGGGAGCGCGCGAACGGGGAGGGGAGGGGGGGAGCGCGCGAACGGGGAGGGGAGGGGGGGAGCGCGCGAACGGGAGGGGAGGGGGGGAGCGCGCGAACGGGGAGGGAGGGGGGAGCGCGCGAACGGGGAGGGGAGGGGGAGCGCGCGAACGGGGAGGGGAGGGGGGGAGCGCGCGAACGGGGAGGGGAGGGGGGGGAGCGCGCGAACGGGGAGGGGAGGGGGGGAGCGCGCGAACGGGAGGGGAGGGGGGGCGCGCGAACGGGGAGGGGGAGGGGGGGAGCGCGCGAACGGGGAGGGGAGGGGGGGAGCGCGCGAACGGGGAGGGGAGGGGGGGAGCGCGCGAACGGGGAGGAGGGGGGAGCGCGCGAACGGGAGGGAGGGGGGAGCGCGCGAACGGGGAGGGGAGGGGGGAGCGCGCGAACGGGGAGGGGAGGGGGGGGACGCGCGAACGGGGAGGGGAGGGGGGAGCCGCGAACCGGGGAGGGGAGGGGGGGAGCGCGCGAACGGGAGGGGAGGGGGGGAGAGCGCGAACGGGGAGGGGAGGGGGGGAGCGCGCGAACGGGGAGGGGAGGGGGGAGCGCGCGAACGGGAGGTGAGGGGGAGCGCGCGAACGGGGAGGGGAGGGGGGGAGCGCGCGAACGGGGAGGGGAGGGGGGGAGCGCGCGAACGGGGAGGGGAGGGGGGGAAGCGCGCGAACGGGGAGGGGAGGGGGGAGCGCGCGAACGGGGAGGGGGGAGCGCGCGAACGGGGAGGGGGGAGAGAGCGAACGGGAGGGGGGAGAGAGCGAACGGGGAGGGGGGGGAGAGAGCGAACGGGGAGGGGGGGAGAGAGCGAACGGGGAGGGGGGAGAGCGCGAACGGGGAGGGGGGAGAGCGCGAACGGGGAGGGGGGGAGAGCGCGAACGGGGAGGGGGGAGAGCGCGAACGGGGAGGGGGAGAGCGCGAACGGGAGGGGAGAGCGCGAACGGGGAGGGGGGGAGAGGCGAACGGGGAGGGGGGGGGGAGCGAACGGGGGGGGGGGGGAGGGGGGGGGGAGAGCGAACGGGGAAGGGGGGGAGAGAGCGAACGGGGAAGGGGGGGA